>NC_142795.1:27592864-27855364 GCF_049724085.1 Artemia sp. Qi Xiang Cuo
CTAAAGAGTAAAGACGGGTTAAGCTTAAAGATATTTATTGCTTAAACATATTTTTGAAAGAATTTGCTACTTACTTACAATTTTTGATAATTTCTTAAAGGAAATTTCTGCATTGTGTATCCATGAGGTAACTTCAAGAAAGAGTTTGTTGCTTACTTAGAATTTCGTCATAATTTCTTGAATGAAATGCCTTTTTTTATTTATCCAGGAGGCGAATTCAAGAAAGAATTTGCTACTTACTTACAATTTTTGATAATTTCTTAAATGAAATTTCTGCATTGTATATACAAGAGGTGACTTCAAGAATGAGTGTGTTACCTATTTACAATTCCTTCATAATTTCTTGAATGAAATTTCAGTATTTTGTATCCAATAGGTGAAAACAATAAAGACTTTATTACTTACTTGCGATTTTATTATGATTTCTTGAATTAAATATCTGTATTGTGTGCAGGAAGCGAATTCAAGAAAGCTATTGTTACTTACTTACAATTTCTTCATAATTTATTGAAATGAATAAAACTATTCTAAAGAATAAAGACGGGTTAAGCTTAAAGATATTTATTGCCTAAACGTATTAACATATTTTTTGAGAAAAAAAAATACAAAACCACATATTTACATAAAAATAGTACTTAGAGTTCACACTTAAACATCCAGAAACGATGATCCCATGATATAGAATAGTTTTTTTTAACCATGTCTTATGGATTTATCACCATCAGGTATGTCCTTAGGTAACCACTGCGCGAAGAACCTAACCTCGTCTGCAGGACGGTGATAACCCCCTTCAAATTTAGGACACTTAAACTCTTCTGGATTGAAAAGTGGAATCTTAGGGTCACACTTTTGAATTAAAACTTTATCTGTAGGTACATTACCCTTTATGTGGAGTGCTTCAACCCCGAAAAAGCTGCAAATTTCACTGACTTCCTCCTGAACATTTCTCAGTTCCTGACCAGTATTATTAAGTGGTGTAATCACTCTATCATAGAATCTCAGTCTATTTATATAACGTAATGTAGTACTCCACAAGCTTTTATCATACTCAAACAGATTATAGTTCACTATCCAATGACAACAGTCAATTTCATCGAGATCCATAGACAATAATAAAAATGCACATTCAAATATAACACCACAAGATGATTTTTTTAATCCGATAAATTCGGTGTCATACAGTCCTATCATCTTGGAGGCTATTAATGTAGTTGTTAAGTAGAGAAATACTTCATCAAACTTTTATACCTTCGCTCAAGGTTGAATGGAGTTATGGCTAGTGAGATGAGTCCTAAAACCATCTGAATTCATTGTAGGGAGGAGTCATAAAACCTCAAGTGGGAATTTCTTAAGAAAAACACTTACATTAGGAAAAAATACTAAGGGTTAGTTGCCCTCTAATCAGTTTCGATTAGCCTATTAAGAAGGGCACTAGCCCTTTCAATTTCCAATTGAATGAGCCCTTTTTGAAGTTTCTACGACAAAATTTTCTATAAAAAAAACTTATATGCCCCAGAGCATAACTTACAACCATTGCCTAAATGCTGTAGGGGGGGGGAGGTTGTTATCCTCAAAGACCTAATTTCCAGAACTTTCAACTACGTTCAACAAAAGGGCTATCTCAAAATTTTGATTGGATGTGTGTGGAGAAATGGTGGGCGTGAAAGGGGGGTTAGTTGCCTTCCAATCACTTTCCACTATTAAAAAGGGCACTAGCCCTTTGAATTTCAAATTGAATGAGCCTTTTTGAAGTTTCTACGACAAAATTTTCTATAAGAAACCTCATATGCACCCAGGGCATAACTTACAACAATTGCCTTAAAGGATGTGGGGGGGGGGTTGTCATCCTCAAACCCCTAATCTACAGAAATTTCAACTACGTTCAACGAAATGGCTATCTCAAAATTTTGACTGGATGTGTTTGGGGAAATCGTGGGCGTGAGAGGGGGTAATTGCCCTCCAGTCACTTTCAACTATTAAAAAGGGCACTAGCCCTTTCAATTTCCATTCAAATGAGCCCTTTTTGAAGTTTCTACGACAACACTTTCAATAAAACCTGATACGCCTCCAGGGCATAAATTACAACCCTTGCCCTGAGAGCTGTGGGAGGAGGTGGGATTGTCATCCTCAAAGACCTAATTTCCAGAACTTTCAACTACGTCGAAGAAAATGCCTACCTCAAAATTTTAATTGGATGAGTTTGGGGAAATAGCGGGCGTGAGAGGGAGGTTAGTTGCTCTCCAATCACTTTCGACCATTAAAAAGGGCATTAGTCCTTTCAATTTTCAATCGAATATAGTAATTAAGCTTTTTTTGAAGTTTCTACGACAACGTTTTCTATAAAAACCTTATATACCTCCAGGGCCTAACTTAAAATCCTTGCCCTGAGGGCTGGGGGGGGTGTCGTCCTCAACGACCTAATTTCCAAAACTTTTAAGTACGTTGAACAAAATTGATGTCTAAAAATTTTGATTGCATGTGTTTGGGGAAAAGGTGGGCGTGAGAGGGGGATTAGTTGCCCTCCAGCTTTCAATTAAAACCTTGTATGCTCCCAGGTCAGCACTTATAACCCTGCCCTGAGGGCTCTGAAGGGGTTACCATCCTCAAAGACCTAATTTCCAGAACTTTCAACTACGCTGAACAAAATGGTTATCTCAAAATTTTGATTCAATAAATCGTGGGTGTTAGAGGGGGGTTAGTTGCTCTCCAATGACTTTCGACTATTGAAAAGGGCACTAGTCATTTCAATTTCCAATCGAATCAGCCCTTTTTGAAGTTTCTTCAAAAGGGACAACGCTTTCTATAAAAACCTTATATGCCCCAGGGCATAACTTACAACCCTTGCCCTGATGGCTTTGAGGGGGGGGTTGTCGTCCTCAAAAACTTAATTTCCAGAACTTTCAACTACGTTGAACAAAATTGCCATCTCAAAATTTGTATTGGATGTGTTTTGGAAAAAGATGGGCGTGAGAGGGGGGTTAGTTTCCCTCAAATCACTTTCGACAATTAAAAAGGGCACTAGACCTTTGAATTTCAATCGAATCAGCCCTTTTTGAAGTTTCTACGACAGTGTTATCTATAAAAAAAAAAGCCTTATATTCCCCCAGGGTATATCAGGGTATAACCCTTGCCCTGAGGGCTGTGGGGGGAGTGTCCTCCCCAAAATCATAATTTCCATCTGGAAATCAGCTACGTTAAACAAAATGGCTATTTCAAAATTTTGATTGAATGTGTCTGGGGAAATGGTGGGCGTGGAAGGGGCGTCAGTTACCTTTCAATCACTTTCGGCTATTAAAAAGGGCACTAGTAATTCTTATTTCCAATCGAATGTGCCCTTTTCGAAGTTTCTACGACAACTCCTTCACTACCAAGTGCCCTGGTCTAAACCAAAAAAAAAATAATAATACGTTGTGCCAACATCGTTCTTTACTTAGGCAGCGCTATTACGCTGCCTGTCATTTGGTTACTCTAGCTGTTCAATCTGCTTTACGTTATGATGTATTTTGTTATATTTTTTTTCCCCTCAAGCAGTAAAACTCATAAATACAGGAAACTTTGGGAAACCAGGCAAATTTGTGAATTATACTTTTGTAAACAGTGCCTTTTCGTTTATCAAACAGTTCGTGGGAACGGACCGTAAGTAAGGAGTGAATCCACTCAATGGTCACCAAAACTAAAAAATGGTTAATTTTGACATCAAAAGAATCGACTTATTATGCTGATTCCAAATATATAAGTTTAATCAAGTTGGGTGTTATCCATCAAAAGTTACTAACCTGGGAAAGTTTGCCTGGTATTTGAAAAGTGGGGAAATATCTTCTAAAGGTCAAGGAATCTTGATCAAAATCACCATCAGATTCAGCGTATCAGAGAACCCTACTGTAGAAGCTTCCAGCTTCTCAATACAAAAATGCGGATTTTTGGAATTTTTTTCCACACGAAAGATTACCGATGCGTGTTAATTTGTTGTTTTTTTCCAGGGGTGATGGTGTCAAACTAATGGTCCTAGGAGATCGGGAGAAGGTGCATTCGAACGAAAATTAAAAGTTCTAGTTCCCTTTTTAAGTGACCGAAAACGTTGAAGGGGAACTAGTCCCCCTCCCACACCTCTTTTTTCTCAAAGCTATTGATCAAAATTTTGAAATATCCTTCTTGTTCAGCATAGTAGAAAAATCCAATAACAATATCTTTAGGTATATTAAAGGTTATTACTATACCTAATTAGGTATTAGTAAATACCTGGTGTTTAGGTACTAGGTTAGGTAAATAAATAAATTAAAAATTTCAACTGAAAGTAAGGAGCAACATTAAAACTTAAAACGAACATAAATTATTAGGTGTATGAAGGGGATTGCCCCCGTCCTCAGCAAGACAAAAATATATGAAAGAAAAAAGACTCACAATAACATGAAACCAATAAAACCAAAAATTAAAAATTTTTCAAAGCAGTCCTAGCATCCTTCCTTCAGCGAAGTTCAACCAGGACTGATAAAAAGTAAGGTAAAACAAGGCGATTCAATGAGATGAAAGAAAAATAATTTAAAAACACGTTGTTATTGCTAATCCAGCTTTTTTGGCAGCTAACCTCAAAGGTCTTTTTGTGACCGGTTCTGTGTTAATATCTATCGGTTTTTAAAAATAATTTGTAAGATCACTTTTAATTAAACTTGGGTATAGAGCAATTAGTGTATATTCCCCCAAGTCCCTACTTAAGGAAATATTATTATTAATCTTAATTCTGATTTGAATTGCTTCTCGGACTACCTGTTTTATGCCTAGGTCATTGCTAATAAGGGCAGATTCATCAAAAAGTATATTGTGGCTAGGATTTTCAAATATATGGCTGCTCTATACACATATTTAATTAAAAATGATTCTACAAATTATTTTAAAAAACCGATAGATATTAACACAGAACCGGTCACAAAAAGGCCTTTGAGGTTAGCTGCCAAAAAAGCTAGATTAGCAATAAGAACGTGTTTTTAAATTATTTTTCTTTCATCTCATTGAATCGCCTTATTTTACTTTACTTTTTATCAGTCCTGGTTGAACTTCGCTGAAGTAAGGATGCTAGGACTTCTTTGAAAAATTTTTAATTTTCGGTTTTATTGGTTGCATGTTGTTGTGAGTCTTTTTTCTTTCATATATTTTTGTCTTGCTGAGGACGGCCCTTGGATATAGGGCCGAAATATTCATTCAAATTATCTCCACTGTCTTGCAAAAAGATTTCCCTATTGTTCTTCGTACTTTTGTTGTTTGTTATGGAAAGGCAGTGTGGTCTTCGTCACTATTTTAGCAATTATGCCCCTTCCTTTTTTGCAGCCCTGGAATGAATAACTAAGAAAAAGAGGTTAAATCCATAAATTTACTTTTGAAAATCATCACATTCGAAAATACCACAATCTTTCTTAAAATCCATCGAAGTTGATTTTTCAGTCTCATCTGGTGGAAAAGCTCCAGTCATTGGTGTTGTATTAAAAAGCTCCTCAAGTTCAGAGTTTGCTTTCCTTTTAAATTTGTCTGCATAATTCTCGTATTTGTCTTCTTCCAAAAACAGAACTTTTGGTCCATCACAGCAGTCCATAGTAAGATCTGATGCAAACGCCGCTGCAATGCCAGCAATAATAACAATTACAAGGACCACTACACCTGATGCCACAATGCCTAAAGGTATTATTAGCGATTTGTACGGCTTTAAGATCCCAGGTATTGGCAAAATACCTCCACCTCTTCGAATCAAGTCTATTTCTTCTTCAGTGAATTCTGGCGGGTCTTGAAAGGTTAGGAGAGGAAAATGGCTAATCTGATTGTCAAGGATCTTTCCTTCTGATAAAGGAGCAGGGAGAGAAATACCACTCTGAATAGGAGTGATCTCGATATTTCCTCCTGCGAATGCGTCCATAATCTAGAAATAAAATAAGCAGGGTCAGGAATGTCAACACTGCCTTATGTAGTTTCACATAGTGCTAAAAAAAAAATTTGTTAGCGGATGTGTTTTGGAATGGTTGTTGTATTTCTGACATCTGTATACGCAGGAGGTGGGATGAAGGGCACACAGCCATTACCCAAACCTTGTGATTTTGCATATTTTTTGTTTTATTATTTTCTATAGTTGTCGTCAATCTACCACTTTTTGGTGAATTTTCTCCCTCCCCCTGAAGCGGATTAGGATACATATCAGAAGATATTGGCCGATTTCGAAAAAAACTTTATTTGGGAGGAAAAGCTGGTATCTTAATTACGTTTGTGTTTTGGGCATCAGAGACCGGCCAACCTCGATTTGGGATGGAGATTAGGGAATCCTGAGCCACCAAGATTCTTGTCATCTGGATGCCTAACGGAAGGTGTTGGTAGATGTCAACGAAACTAAGTGGTAAGCAGGGGCGCCAATTAGGGGGGGGCCATGGCCCCCCACCTAGACTTTGAAAATTACCTTCTTATTTATATTTCACAGCTATTTTCTATTTAGCTATGTGCTATATTAAACCAGCAACTGGTCCAATAAATACGACCAACAAACTGGTGCCCTAATTATATAATCTTGTTTTGAAATGTCTAAGAGCAAGCGCGTCTACACTATTTTATTTCCGAGTAGGGTTCATTCAAAACTAAGCTTCATGTGGTCAGTGCCCGTTTCGTTATTGTTCTTGTGAAGAATTCGTTGTAAACTATGAGTTTTGTATATTGCCTTTTTTAGTAGCTGGGAAAGGAAATATGTTCTAGGGTTTCAAGGGGGTTTTGGTCAGCAGATTCTTGACGTTGTTGAATAGTTTATGGGATGACTAGTCCCAGTGGAGTGAATGGGACTGTCGTGAACGGGAAATTTAAGTGATTGGTTTATGGGGTTTCTAAGCGGGAAAGTTTCACCGTGGAGTATGGGATTGATTTTCTAAGTGAGTTTCTACGTGTTTCTTCAGTTCTTCTCTTGCTGTGTCTGAGTGAAGTCCTTGTCTACTACTCGTTTAACTATGAGTAAAAAGCGACAACAAACTTTGGATTTTTTTCGGTGAAAATGCGGAAGAAAAATGAAGAAACTTTAGTGCAAGAAACTGGCAATAGTGTCAGCGTCCAAGGTTTCGGGTTAGTTGGGATAAATTCCCCCACCTGTGACAGAATTTCGGAAACAAGCGGAACAATAAATGGCTCAGGTCAACATGAAAGTCTGGTCTGCATTGTTGAACCCCTTGCGGGTTCCAGTAGCAGTCAACAAACTCTCTCAGATACCTCTAGGACGTGTCACGACAAACCAGCTCAACCTATTTTTGAGAGATATCCGGCTTCCACTTCTAACGGAAGGAAATTCAGTGCACATTACTATAAGACTTATGAATGGATTGAATGCTCAAAAAACTTGAATTCCGTGTTTTGTTTTGCTTGCCGCCATTTTTCTATGGGGACTCTAAGGGCTGGAGAAACAGCTGGAAAAAGGGCTTTCATTGAGTCAGGAATTTGCAAGTGGAAAGACAGTTCTGCTCTATTAAAGCAACATGATGGTTCTGAAAGACATAGGCCTTGTATGTCAGCATGGACGGAATTTAAGATAATGAGTACTGATACTTCGAAATCTATAGCGAATGCATTAATTAAATCCAGATCTCAAGAGGTTCAGGAAAATAGAGATCATGTGAAGTACATTTTTCCCGCTATTTGCTTTCTTGGCCGCCAGGGTCTTGCTTTGAGGGGTCACGACGAATCAGAAACATCTGCAAACCGGGGTAATTTGGTCGAATTGATGGAGGAAATGTCTAAAGGCGACGAAAAGCTGAAGGCCAAGTTACAGCTTCGATATGGTCACTATTGCAGTCATCAGTACCAAAATGACGCAGTTACACTGATAGGAAATGCCAATTTTTTGCCAATCAAATTGCAATAGTTCCAATTTTCTCCAACTTCCGAAAGTGGAAAGAGTTATGTGTCATTATCAAGAGATTCTCGGTGTCGATGTCCATGCCATAGAATCCCAGCTTTCTCTTGCAAAGCTGCAGCTGTCAAAAGGTGATATTTCAAAAATGGATCTTCTTCGAGCTATCGAAATCTTATCCGACCTCCCAGTTGCCTATTCTGCAATGCTAAAACTGATGAAGCTAGTTGCTACTTTGCCTGTGACCACTGCCAGTAATGAACGATTCTTCTCGGCATTAGGGCGTGTGAAAGACTATCTGCGATCGACGATGGGAAACGACAGACTCAGTGATCTCATGATAATGGCCGTTGAAAAAGAAGAGGTAAAGAAAATGGATTTGGTTAGATTGGTCGACGATTTTGCCAAGCAGCGACCTCGCCGCTACCCCCTGTTTTAGGTATGTTTGCTAAATGTTGTTCTTTTTTTTGCATCTTAATAAAAAAAAAATCGAAAAAAAAATCCTTGCCCCCCCCCCTACATTTTCGTGAATTGGCGCCACTGGTGGTAAGTAAGATTAAGTGTCCTTGTTGTGCTTTTTAGACCATCAAAAAAATAAACATTCAAGTGGGAATAAGTTCATTTATTAGACAGTGAAAACAGATAAAAAAAAGTCTAAATATTTCTAATATATTTACAGCGGTCGCCATCAGCAGAAACACTAAAGTATTAAAATTAAAATTAACATATTTACGCAGAACAAAATTTATATCCAAACTCCTTGAGGCGAAAGGGGATGCTTGTCCATAAATTCTTCTCATAAGACTATCTAGCAAAAGGAATTTTGCATGCGCGAAGTATGAGTTAGTCTCCATTAGTGTCCAATCTTTTGTCACCACAAAGTCTTCCAGGACCGATAGTTGGATTTTAACCAAACTCGGTGCCATACGTGTACTAGGGTCATCTCTTTTAGGGGGGGGGGGGGGTGCCTGCTCTAGCCTATGTGGTCATGGAATTTTTGACAAAAGGAGCAGACGAGTGCAATTTCAAAGCAGAGATTGGTTGCGTTTTTCTGCCAAGCCAAATATTTTTTTTACACAAAATACTCCATTTTAATGTTTTATTTGTTATTTCAATGTCCCAATTATTTAGAGCCATGACGAGACTGATTGAGATCAATCTAATTTTCCTTCATCACTACTAAATTTTTCGATTAGGGAGCAGCTTTTGTAGTTAGTTCTTCTTACCATGGTAACAGTAAAAGATAAGAAATTGTTTGGTACTGGGATCGTTAAACAAGAAGAAGAGCCCCTCTCAAATTAGTTAATTTCTAGCAATTTTGAGAAAATATTGAAATAATTAGAATGTTGCAAAATTCTCCATTGGGCAAATCAAATTCACTTATATGTTACGGGAGCTGGCGTTTACCCCCCCCCTCCTCCCTCTGGAAAACATCATCCCCCACACGCAAAATTGAGCAGCCAAAGTGAAAGTACAAAATAGGTACCTTAAAATGTCGATTGGATATCCTAAGGGGTAACAAAAGGACCAGATATGAAACACAATTTAGGACAGGGGCTGGTTGGTCTCTAACCACTTACGACTTGTAGAAAAAAGACAAGAGCTCTCAAAAAATTACCTTATGTCTCCCAATAACAAATACTATGTTTAAGCAACGGACAAATTGCAAAACTTATGGCCCTTTCCCTAAGAGCTGTGGGGGGTCTTGTCATCACCAGAGGTGTATTTATTGGATGATTCAATTATGATGAACCAAATCGCTATCTCGGAACTATATTCCGATGTCTTTGGGGGTGGGAGGGAGGTACAGAGGAAGGATGGTACCTTTTTTAGTGTCTATTTGGACACTAAAAAAGGTACAAACTTTTAATTTTTGTTCGAATGAGCCCTCTCCTGACCTTTGACGACCCTTGGTTTGATACGATCATCCTTGGGAAAAACTTATCGTAATTTTTATTTAACTTAAAGAAAATACAGAATTAATCCTAAGCGAGAGACGAGGAGATGTTGAAAGTAGAAAATGATATATAATCCCGAGGATCGTATTCATTACTTTTGATTGTTAAGGGGGGAGGGTGTATAAAAAGGTTGAAAAAACAACGAAATCCCACAAAAGTAGTTTACCATCGAAAACTCGGTCAGCACTTCAAATACAATCTGAAAGTTGTGGCTTCAATTGGAGGAGCAGAGTTGCCCCTACCAAAATTATTTTTGTCCCCCGATTAAAAACCTTTTCTTTGTATTCTCATTGAATAATGGGTCTTTTTGGAATTTTCATTGAAAAGAAACATTTTCCTCTCCCTAGATTTCGGGAAATACATCTTGTCCTACCCTAACCCCTAAATTTTTAACCAGTTTTGGGTTAAACACCTGAATTCAGTTTTTCCTCTTTAAATATTCATGTGTGACTAGGTCAAGTGGAAGCACTTAACCTAGTTTCATTAGTATGATATGCAGTATGTTTATTGTTAAATAATTCATTGATTCATCAATTCAAAATCATTTCAAGAAACTAAACATAAGGAACGTAGGAAAAATAATATATCTGTAGAGTCTCTCAGAAACATAAATTAAAGTAAATAAGCACGATTTAGAGGCAATACTAATTTATATCTTATAAGATGCCTAAAATAGATATTACAGTAAAAATTCCAACTCAGTATTCACTCTAACTTATCTTAGTCAAAGAAGTAAGATCGATTTTTGTACAATTTTCTATACATGGATTTAAATAGATTTCTTTTTGTTTTTATTGAACTTGCAGTGACTTTGAACATGAAAGGCTTTAACTTAACAGGCAAGGATATTCCTTCCAAGCAGATCTTTATAAATTAGTGTTTGTCACGGAAGCATTTGGGTTGATATTTCATGCAATAGAAACTATGCGGTGTCATAGGCCCTGGGGCAAACACTGTAGGGCCAACAATTAAGGGAGACCCGGCTAAAAATGTCTTGTTGGAATATTCTACCAATATTCCAAAATATAGACAGAATATGTTATTTAGAATGTCTTATCGGAAAAATTTAGCACGTTTTGGAGCCCCCTTTGTTAGAGGAGGGACCAATCCTTTGAGTAATAATTTGTACATTATTCCCCTTGGCCCAAGAACTTACGGCAGTAAGTTTCAAATAGATCAGGAAAAAAGATTTTTAAGGCTCAGTTCCAGACTCATAACAGTAAATCATTGCACATAATTTTATGAAATACGAAGCAAACTAGTTTAGTTAAATGAAGCTTTAAAATAAATGTAAATAACTTTTTTCTGTAAAATTAAGAGAGGTATCGCCCACCAGCACTCTTATTCGGGCTTAGTCAAAATGAAGGGAGATGTGAGTTTAATTCCTACCCCTCCCCATACTAGATATTTAGATAATTTGGGCATTGAAATGTGCTCTTTTTGTCATCCGGCCACGCCCTCCCTGACTACAATAAAACCCACCACACCTCCTTCATAATAGTTTTTTTTGAAATTATTCACTTTTCTTCGTTCTTTTTATTTGTCTGAAATCCCCTCTGGCTACTCAATTTTATATTTGCGGAGAATTTCGGAAGGGAAATAATCCCGGATCGTTTTTTTTAGAAAAGTACTTTGGAATATAAACTGATAAAGGGTTATTTAGTGCCTTGACGCTAAAACGAAAAAAAAAACTGGAGCAGATCTGGCTTCTAGGTTACGTTAAATAGTGGTTCTTAAGATTCCTGGCTGAGGGAGGACCCAAAACCTCTTCGCTAAGCTACTGCGTAAAGCCGATGTCCTTCACTCTTAGGGTACAATATATAAATATATGGTCTTTATTTCTATTTAGATTAAAGCTAAAATGCTTAATAAAAAAAAATAATAGTCAACAATTCAAAAGAATCTTTACCTTGTGAATAGTGATGACCAACTAAGATAAAAAGGTAGGATCTTGAGATTTATTGCAGTTCTACTAACTTTGAAATACCAGACCTTCTGAAAAGATAATTAGTTTAAATATTTTATGACCCAACTTCCTCTCAAACACCGGAAGTTCCTCTTAAATATTCATATGTAACAAGGTTAAGTGGGAATACAACGTATAAATTTAAATACATTTTTAGGATTTAGAGCCTATCTGAAAATAGCCAATATAAAGTATTATAGGCAAATTATTGAAGCTGGGGTGGGCGTCACATGTATATCCTGGCGAAAATAACTTTCAGTATCAACTTGCTCTAATTGACTTTTGCAACAAAAAAAAGCATTCCACTGATTTTTTTTTCTTTTCGAAAACTATTAATTTTTATGTGGGGTGGGGGGGGGGGATTTACTTACTCCCAGTATTATTAGTGATCAGTTCACGTGAAAAAAACATCAAAAACAGAAATGTATGGCTATTTCTCTTAACAAGATCCAATTTCCCCTTAAATACAGAATTTTTACTTATTTTTGTTTAAATATTCATATGTAATAAGGGGGATGTGCGTTTACCATCCCCCCAGAAAATAACCCCCACGGCTGGTTGGTCTCCAATTACTTTCGAGTTGTAAAAAAAGGACCAAAACTCACATTTTCTGATCGAATGAGCATCCTCCAAAGTTCCTACGGCCTTAAGGCGGAGGTGGGGATGAGGAAGGAGCAGTCCCACTCGTACACAGAATATTTTTAAGGTCTAAAAAAACTTCCCATTCTTAAGTAAATTCCGTATTGTTTACAATTTCAAACATGTGCATATAACGGCTTTAAACCTCTACGAAGGGGTTCCCTCATTGTTTTGCAGTTAGGGAGGGAGAGAGATGCCTCAAAGGGTGCATCATAATACCAAAACATCCCAACTCTCATTAAGCCTTCAGACAAATACAGAATTAGTTCTAAGGAAGGGACGAGGGGAGGTTGGATTATATTTGGTATTGGGTTGGAGTATATATGGTATATATGGCATTTTTAAATATTAAAACTTTTAAGTATTCTGAGAGCCAAAAAGATAAGCATGGATGATAAAAGATGAAGGTAAAGCCTGTTTTTTCCGATGGAAAATTTTGTTTTAAACTTTTCTTCGTGATCAACTTGAAACTTATATTGTTTGACCCTTAGTTGGAAACTTGTACAATTGGTTTTGGGAAGGGGAGGGGATAATATTCGACGGCCCAACAAAACTGGTTGTCTCCTACTAATTTGAAACTTATCCCTTTGACGACCAATCCAATCTTTTTCGATTGATTTGGACGAAAAATATAGGATTCCTGACCATAAAAAGATTCTTCTTTTGAACATGTTATAAAAAAAACTCCGAAAATGAGAAGAAAAAAAAATCTACTTAAAGTGAAAATCCGTTGTCCTGGTTTTTAAAGGTAGCCTACCTGAACAAATGCTAGCCAAAGGGACCGATAATTTCCGCTGAGCAGTCACTTTCCGCTTAGCTAAAACTTTGATAAAAAATGTTAGTTACAACACTGTCATTGGTAATACTCGGCAAAACAATTATTTCGTTCACTGATACACAACGTCACATCACGTTTAGAGCAAATCGAGAACGATTTTGACTCAATTTGGTTTAGAGAACGCATTTCAAATCTTGAGTATTGAGAAACGAAACGAGGCCAATGCTCGCCTAGACCACTAGGATGGACACCGTCTGGAAACAAGGCGCCACAGCTTCCTCGTCTTTTTTGTTAACTGTAACAGCCTGCTGGAAAGTGCTTCCATTTTCCCTCCTCGATTGAGGCACTGACAGTAGTCCTCTCATGACCCTTCACCGGAGCACAAGCAGAGTCATTTTTTTTTTCGGGAAACAGGAGAGTGTGCAAAAGATGGGCATTGCAGCGCGTAAAATCAACGAAACCCTAGAAATGCCGATGACATCATTTCAACAACTTTGTATCTCCCACATATGATGCCCTTTTCTGATCCGAAAGGTCTACAACCCCCATTTAGTCATTATAATCTTTCGCTACTTGAGGGGTGGTAATAAATGAGGTAGACCCATCACAATTCTCTTTCCTTACAGTGGTAATCTATGTACCGTGGTAGTTGGAGACAAAAAGAACAGTCTTGAAATTCATCCATTTATAGACACCAATCAATCCACAATGTTTGTGGTCGAACATCCCTCTATCTAGGGCTCTGTCGGGTCCAAGTATAGGAAGCCCCTTCCTATTTGAGTAAATAGTATAACACACCAAACTGTCATCTTTCCTTAGTTGCTCAAGAAGGGTGAAAGACGAAGAAAGTTATCAAAGACGACAATTTACTTTTTTCAATTAAACCTCCAGCCATTTGTCGGACGACTCTGCCGCTAAGTCCAATTCCTAAATCATCCTTGAAAGCTTGGAATTTTGTGTGATAAATATCAAAATTCTATACTTAATCGCTCATGCAGGCAAAGCACAAAAGCTTGTTGTCCCTTTTTATCGGAATCTTTGGGCTATATTACATTTAGCCTAGAACGTCCTTTGAAGGGAGTGATGGACCCATCAACACTTAGCTAAGTTTCAGGCTTCACTAACTGCTTGAATCGGAAGTGTTGCATGTCAATCATCGGTCGCAGCTTGAAAAGCCTGTCTTTCTTGCCAGCTGTGATGGTCATATTGTCTCTGACATGCAAGTTTCTTAGAATCTCTTTGAATCTGTTTCTCGACATCCTTGACAATACAAAAAGGTCATCCAGGTAAGGATCAAAAGTCCAGAAACCTCTCATGCTTGGAAGCTGGTGGTACCCCATTAACAGAATTATCACAAGGAATAACTTAAGTTCATTATTTGTTACGTTGATATTCTTGCTCTTCCGACGTAAATAAATTGAAAAAGCAGAAACTGGGGAAGCTCATTGCTCAAGCAGGTGAGAAAAAAGTCCATAGGAGTTGATTCACGCCCTATTTCTTCTACATTAGCCCTAGGACTCATCAAATCCAACTAGTGGGTTTGTACGATAATTTTCTTACAAGTTCAACGACTTTCGTCTTCCTTGTCGGTGGTATTACATTTTCCTTTGGCTGATTAGCCGAACAAGACGGAGCTGATGCCGATGAAGTTGAAGGCACCGCAAGGAAAGGATATCGGTTGGGGTTGGAGAGGTGGCTGGTGAGTCTTTCCTATATTTGGTATGTCTGAACCTGAGAGAACATTAGCTGCCACCATGTCAGTCAAATCTGGCTCCATAGCATTGTCCTCTGTGCTAGTCTGTTCCTTTAGATGCAGCTTTGTGTCTTCACCCCGCTTAAACAAGTCAGCATTTTCATTCAAATTACTATGATCACTTCCCATCTCTTCTAAGCCGTTCAGTATGGGGCTTTGGTTGGTAGACATTTGCTTTTATATGGTCTAAAAAAGAATCAGCTATAAAATAAAATCGTACTGTAGAGAGAAACGGAGAGAGAAAGAGAGAGAAACAGATAGAGAGAGGGCGTCTGTGATTAGTGAGGTTAGCCAAACCAAAAAGCTATAGGCCATATGAAATTAAATTTAACCAGAAGAAAATAATTCCAAGACTAATAAATGCTTTAAATAAAGCGTCTTGTGGATCATTTTCAAAAGAGCCATTTTATCATCTTCGACCTGCAAAACTTTACTGTCACCACCAAGCAAGGGTCTTACCCACTGGGACTGCAAGGCTCAAAAAATTGGATCCATCACAGTGGGCGGCTATATGTCTTTTTCAGATTTTTTTATACTAAAATAATTTATTATACGACGACAATAACTCTTGCAGTTTTTGCTCTAATCTTACCAAGCTGTAATTTGCTATCACAAATAAAAACCCAGCTTCTTACTTTAAAAAAAAACAAAAAAAAAACTGCGAAACTTCACAGTCGACTAAATAACCCCAACTGACAACTAAATGGACTTTTTACTCATCAATAAACTAGTTAGGGTAGGTTATACATAATGAATCACACGATTCTATCACTTTTTATCACTGTAGCGACCGATTTATAAGCGCCGGAAGGATTTCTACATGTCAGGACTGTGAGGTCCCATCGGTTACAAAAGGTTTAAAGCCTTTAATCTTTGAGCCAAGGAGACTCTAACATAGAAAAGAAATGGCTTGAGGGTACTCTCTGAAATCTGGGCCTGAAAAATGCCCAGGACTTTTATTTCCGATCGGCTAGCAATCTATAGCCTATCTACGGAGACCCAACTACGATAGCCCATTTACAGAGCTTGGGAGACCCCAATCTATACCAAGCAAAAAAGAAACATAGATCCGAATTTGCTTGAAACCCTTAGTCTAATTTACATAATAGCATACTGGGTAGTTTTGCTTTAATTTCGAACTTAAAATTTTTTAGCATGCTGTCCTTTGATGGTTTACAGCGCTTTCTATAATTTTCGGTAAAAATTTTACCATACTAGTCTGTATAGAAAGTTTTAGAAGAAATTTCCTACTTGCTTACAGATTTATAAAAAATTTTCCAAGAAAAATATATAGGCTATACATAATGAGTTCAGCAGATCTCTTAAATTGGGTCAATGACTCTCTTCATGACATTTTAGGTCTAAGTGATAAAAGTATAACACATTTTTTGATTGGACTGGCCAAGAAGAGCTCTTCTTTATCTGCATTAGAGACACAGCTTGTTAGAACTGGGGCTATTGAAATAAATCCATCTGTTCAGAAATTCCTTGCGGAATTATGGTCAAAGGTAAGAATAAAGTCTTGGGAAAATCAATGGGATTTTAAGAGTATGTTTGGCTATTTCAAGTAGCCTAGACCATGGGGGGATACCACCAGATGGCTAATTTGACAGTTTATATATATATATACAAATCTTTAAATTAGCCAACCAGTATTTTAAGCCTAGGAGTCCAGCTGGACATAAGGAAACATATTAAGAAAACAATTCTTACTCCATAATATGCAAATAATCCTAGTTAGTACATTTTGCAGGGGGGGGCCTTTATCTTTATGTCTTTCCTTGTTTCTCTAATAAATTCATGAATTTCTTAGGACCTATATATTCACAGAATATATACCCCACCCCTAATGTGCAAATATAGGCCTACCTAGAATTGCATCCTCAATCTAAATATAACATTCATTTGCATCACAAATGAACTTTACTCCCATATCAGCCATGTGGTGGATGTCCCCCTATGGTTGATTTTGAATTGAAGTTATCAAGTATTCTGCAGTAGGTTGCATCAAGACATGGATTATTGTAGACTGCAAAAAGCCAAAACAGATACCAATCCAAGTAAAAAACTAACCTGTGTATATCACTCCTTAAGGCGGTCAAATAAACTTTACCCATGCCCCCCATTGCTTGGTAAACTTTTTCCAGTTCATATTATTAACTTAAAAATAAAGTAAACATAGGCCTACCTCTTGATGCCTTTTTTATGCTCTTTCCAAATACAATAGCCTAATCATTTTTGCCAGAAATAAATTTTACACCTTCCCCTATATATACCAATTCAGGTTATATATTTGCACATTGGGGGGGAGGAGGTGGTGTAAAGTTAAAACTTACCTCTCATTTACATCAGAAATGAAATTTACCCTCCCCCCTAATGTGCAAATATATAGCCTGCCCTGGATTGGTATATATAAGGGTGGGGGTAAAATTTAGTTTGGACAAAAAGATTATTATATTTAGAAAGAGCATAAAAAAATGCATCAAGTGATGTGTTTACTTTATTCATAAGTCAATAATATGAACTGTGAACAATTTACCCATTGGTTAAATATGTACCCCAAATCATATATAGGTCTAGCATATGCAATAAACTTTCAATTGGTGACCCTTTTCTTCAGATTGATTTAGGCCTAACAGCTAACAAACAAGAGTTGACACAGGGATAATTTGTAAGGCTACTAGTGTACAATTGGTTCTCCTCTGTAGTCCTGAGTTGAGCCTAATCTTAGACACAAAATTTAAGCTTAAACTTAGAAAATACCATCCAATTTCAAACATGAATCTGAATATTTGTGCTTAAATAGGCTAGCCTTGGATGTACTTTTTGTAGGATGAAGACTAACTATTGTTCAAGTTTCAGTAATAAAAATTAAAGTATGTCTAAGTTGTATCTCCTAAGAGTTTAGACTATGTCTTAACCATCAGCCAATTGCAACTATCTAAAACTGCCTAAATCAAATCCAAGATTAGGAATGCTCTACTTTTGCTTATAAATGACACATTTAATCAAAATATTTGTCCAAGATTAACCTAGGCACTGTCTGAATCCTGTGGCATTACCTTTTCTGGTCTCTACTATTACTAACAATGAACTGCAGCACCAAGTTCCTCCTCCATCCCAATCTATTCAATATTCCCTTGTTACACCCTCTGGTAAATTTCTAGGTGGCACTATAATTTAGCTAAGATGAAAGTGAAAATGTCATTTGATGCCTTTTTTATGCTCTTTTGTAATTCAATAATGGCTTCTGGGGCTAGTCACATCTTGAGCCCTTAAAGGGGTCCCAGAGGTATTTCATTTTTGTAACCAAACAAAAGAAGTTATCAACACTAGTTAAGTTATTGAAAAGTGGTTAAAAAAATATCAGTGGTTTATAAATAAGGTGTACAAGAGTAATATATTCCAAAAATACTTATTTATAACAATTCAAACCTCATTTACTAGGCAACTCAAATATAAACCATTTTCCTACTGTTACTGTCAAGTTTTTCAAATGCCATTGACAAAAATAGTGCTGAATTTTGAGATTCAAAACTTTGCTGTTGACAATTCATGGTATATATTTGGACATTAGGGGGGTGGGAGTAAGTAAATTTCATGGTAACTTTGCAGTGGGCCATATAATTTAGCTAGAATGAAAGTGAAAACATCATTTGATGCTTTTTTATGCTCTTTCATAATTCATATAAAATACCTCTAATGGCCCTTTAATGGCCCAAGATGCAGTTAGCCCCAAAAGCAATTATTGAATTATGAAGGAGCATAAAAAAAGGCATCAAATGACATTTCCACTTTCATCTTAGCTAAATTATAGTGCCACCTAGAAATTTACCCACCTTCCCAGGAAGTTTCCATTTCCTTTGAATCTTTCTAGATAAATGAGCTTGAAGATAGAATGCAGCAAAAGGGTTTGGAGCAGCAGCATACACAATGTTCACAAAGAGACTAGACACAGAGTAAAAATACTTTTTACAAAAGATGGTTCAAGATAAGGATTTTTGGCTCTGTAGGCAAAAAGGGATCAGAGGTGAAGTGTATACATTAATATTTACAAGGGATCAAAGGGATTACATACAGCTCACCAACAGAAATCAGAGACTAAGTCTTGCAGACTTACACTGAAGGGAGAGAGCTGGAGACAAAGAGTAAGCATTAATAACCAGATATGGCTGGATATTTTCCATATAGACAGCTTGGGTCTTCAACCCTGTTTCAAGAACAATGTATATAACTTTGTCTCTAATCTGCTTTTGTTCACAGAGCAAACCACCTTGCCTTTTCCACCTTTTGTAAAAGGAGATTTTGCTCTGTTTCTAATCTTCTTTGGTAAGCATTGATTCTGCTCCTTCTCCAAGCCATGATGTTGCAACCTCAAATGCTCTGTTATGTTTTATCATATATATGACATATTCATAGTCAAACAGTTCATTGTAAGTAAGGACTCATGCAGCTCAATAGTAACCAAAACCCTAAAAAACAGATTTTTGCTATCAATAAATATATAAAAAAATTGGCTTATTATGCTGATTTCAAATGCATTAGACTCATTAAGCTAAATTAAGCTTATCTAAGACTCATTAAGCTATTCAGGTATTAGATGACTGGGATGCAATTATTATGGTAGCAAATATTGTTTTTGAAAAGACTGTTGAATTGTATTTGTGTTTTGTAGTCATTGTACCAAAAAAGAAACTTGTACACCAAATTACCTTGTTTCTCATTGTTTTAGGTGAAAACAGTATCATTAAAATAATTTGTTACAACTTCTTAAATTCTTCAAATGTCAGTAGCCTTAAGAGAAGGAGGTGGCAGAGGTAGGTGCTTCAAGAGAGCTTTCCTGCTCAAAGTTTACTATCTGTGCACATTCCTGAAAGTCTTGTTAAGGAAGGCTATGTAAGATACTCAGATGCTATCTAAGATAGAAACAAGCATACTATCTACTTTTTACTTTTTCATTAAAGTAAATCTTAATATACCACATTAACCACTTAATCTTTAATAATTAACATAGATCCCATCATAGGTCAGAGAAGATCATCACTTTTCTAGCATAATCACAAATTTAACTAGGCAACCAGCAAAATAGACAAAGCAAACCAGCAAAATTATGCATTCCATAACTCTCCAACCAAAACTTTTAATCATTTGAATTTAGAATTAATTCCAGGTTTTTATCAAAGTCCAGATTTTTGTTTATTATGTTTGGAGGCAAAATTGGAATAGTAGCATTTTAAACATATTTGCCTAAATAATCCATAAATGATGGATGATCTCAACCAGCTCTTTTTATTCAATGTTTTATGATCTTAGTAACTACTAAGTAACTACTGCAATATATAAATTTAAAATCAAACACATCAACATGGTAAATATTTTTTCATAAATGTAGGTTGATTTCTACCAAAGCTCATATTTGAAAATTTTTGAAGTTTCTAATTAAAAACATGAGGATGTGTTTGTGTGTGTGTGGGGGGGGGAATATCAGTGTAGTAAAATGTGTAAGAAGGTAATATATAGGATTCTGGGAAAAAAAAGATCATTTTCAGGTTAATGCATTTTCATTAACCTGAAAAACGTTTTCATTAACCACTTTTAGAGGTTCAAAGAAAATCATATTGAGAACCAAAGTAACTTATGCCAGTACATGCAAATGGGGCTTTTTACCTTGAAAGTATAGTTGTTTTGTTTTAGTCTGCAAATTATAACAATTGAAGGTATGTATTATCTTAAATTGCAATGACCAACAAGATAAGGTGGTGTTAAACCTCATATACTCTTTCTGGGGGGTTTGAACTTCATCAGGGTTAGGCAACACCTCAAGATAGCTTTCATTTTACCTTTGCCAGTCCCAATCAATGCCCTTCTTGAATGATTCAACAGTCTTGGATTGAAAATTGGCATCTAAGAGACTATTCCATGATACCACAGAGCAAACAGTAAAGAAGTTCTAATGCCATTAAAGTTATAAATTGAAATATGTTAAGTCTGCATGTAGGGTCATCTATTGTGGAAAATCGCCTGAATTCCATTTCATTTCCTCAACTCTTGGAGACTTGTTCCACATATTTTTAAAATTCAAAGTGGAAGCTGTGATCCATAAAATAATGGTCCAAGGGGGCTCTTATGCACAGAAAAAACAAACTCTGCCCATTTAACTTAGACTTGTAATACTTTTGCTTGTCTCAGTTACTTTATTTTGAATGTTTTTAATCATTCAGACCAAAAGACTAAACAGTCTGGGATTCTCACAAATATAAACTCTAATTTCGTCTCTACAATCAGTTTGAAAATGAAATTCACAAGTTTAATGGTCAGGTAATCCTCTAGGAAGAGAACAAAACTAATTTTGGTTTTAGTTATTCATGATGCCTGAAAAATGACCCAACATCTTTTTTTCCCCCTGATAGGCTTGTAACTTTTGGGGGTTAAGTAGATGGCAGTAAAAAAAAAATTGAAGATTGGTCTTATTCATATGTGACACCTGAAACTGGGCTAACCAATTGTGTTTTCTCTGATTGGCTTAGACTTGAAGGGTGTGTAGACAAAGACAAGGGGACCTCAAATGAAAACACAAATTGTTGGGAAAGATTGTTGTATTACCCAAATTGGTTTTTCCTTTGCCTTGCAACTTTTGGGCCAAATGAACTTTAGAAAAAGAAACATCTTAAAAAAGGGGTTTGTTTTGACTCTTGAAACCCTAAAAGGGGCTAAACGTCGTTTTGCTCTGATTAACATGAAACTTTCATAGTAAGTAGCCTGTTACAAGAGGCCCTAAAAAGGATAATAGATTTTGGAAAAAATGGGGTGATATTGATTCTTAGTGCAGAAAATTCAGTTTGTTTTTTGCTAATCTGCTTTAAAATTTCAGGCCTCATAAACTCGTCAGATACAATTTCAGGACAAAGGGAAACTTGCACAAGACAAAAAAGGAAAAAAACAAAAAAACTAAGGGGACAATTACAGTTGCCTTGATTTGGGATATTGTTTTTGTAAAGACAATAAAACATAATTCTTCTTATTAGATGCCATTGGTATGCATTCACTTGAACAAACAAATAGTCACACAGAAAATAATGCAAAGAGATTGCTTTAATATAATGGTTGATCAGGATAAGGTGCATATTCAAGGGCGTTTAGAGGATAGATCCTGGATGGCTTCAGCTCTATCAAAGACCAAAAAGTGTATGGATTTTCCATTTATGTGAATAATAATCATCCTCCTCACCTACCCAGAACTGTATAGCAAAATCATTATTTAAAAAAATTGCCAAAACTACTACTGATAAAAATTATGAATGAATATTCAAATATTGTCCAAAATTTAAAACGCAACCCATCATTTAATTTTTATGAGGAATAAAACTTGAAAAACTTCGCAGGTATTAACAAATAATAAAGCTATCTCAGTTATAAACAAACATAATTTAAATTTTACAAAATATTTTCTTATAAGAAGTTTTTTCTTAAGAAGTGTTTTTTGTTGATTCTGAAAAAGATCTTGGTATTATTGTTGACTTGTAGTTAGAATTTCATGAGGACTCTCAGAAGATGATTTCCAAAGCATCCTGGCTCACTTGGCTGATTAGACCAACTCTCAAGCACTTGTACAACAAAAGTTTTGTAAAACTATGTAAGGGGATTGAAGACCTACAATAGAGCATGAGGACATGGTTAGGGTATCCTTTTGTAAATAAGACTCAACAGTGCTGGAATTAGTTCTAAAAACTCGCCACCAAAACTCCTCGCTTGTCTGGAAGACTTGAGCCATGATGAATGACTATCCAAACTGAACATATCAACCATGAAATACAGACAAAAAAGAGGAGACCAGGCATGATTGCACAAAGTAAAACGTACCCTGGAGAAGCTGTCTTTCCAAAAACATTTCCACCCTACAAAAGTGAATAGCACAAGAGAACACCAAGAAAACATATTTTAACTTTTAGCAATAAATAGATCAAGGCATTGAGGTGGTTCAAGCTGTTGATGACTAGAACTCAATCCCAGAGGCAGTTGTGAAATGGGAACCTTAAGTAGTTTCCTAAATGGTCTGGAGTGATTTAGCAGAAAGTTTTTTTAAAATGTGGCTCTTACACTTGACTTTATTAAAAATGACATGAGCTAACTGATAGCATCTGGAGGGTGCTGAAACAGCGATGTTAACCTGATGATGCCAAGGATCCTTTAAGTAAGTCGTTCAACAACAACAAAAAATGATCAAAAAGGTGAAAATCGAACATCATATTCACTCCTCAAGGCTCTCTGAGTAGGAATGAATGGACAGAGAATGAATAAAGTAAACCTAAAATAATAAGAAATTAAAATAAATAACCTTAAGTAGTTTCCTAAATGGTCTGGAGTGATTTAGCAGAAAGATTTTTAAATGTGGCTCTTACACTTCACTTTATTAAAAATGACATGAGCTAGCTGATAGCATCTGGAGGGTGCTGAAACAGCGATGTTTACCTGATGATGCCAAGGTTCCTTTAACTAAGTCATTCAACAGCAACAAAAATGACCAAAAAGGAGAAAATCCAACATCATATTCCCTCCTCAAGGTTCTGAGGCTAGGAATGAATGGACAGAGAATTAATAAAGTAAACCTAAAATAATAAGAAATTAAAATAAATAATCAAGTCAAACCTTTGAAAGGCCATAGTATCATTTGCATGTTACAGAAACAATATATTTGAAAAATTTTTTTTAAGTTTACTTGTCAGAGTTCAGAAGGCTCACATGCAAATTGTCAATTAATTGTCAAAACATTATTGTCTTCCTGTCCCTCAGCTGACAATAAACAACAACATCTGCTGCAGAATACCCCTGAAATTTGTTGATCAGAGGCAATACCTATAGTAAAGGCCATGCAGCTCCAATATTTTATTATAATTATGTTTTTTTCCAGAGGCACTTCATATGTAAGGGGTTGTTGCATAAACTTCAAAGGGGGCTTATTCTATTGGAAATCGAGAGTTCTAGTGCCCTTTTTAAGAGTCAAAAGTGATCGGAGGGCAACTAGCCCCCCCCCCTCCATGCCCTTCTTTTCCCAAATGCATCCAATAAAAATTTTGAGATAGCGATTTTGTTAAAAATAGTTCAAAGGTCAAATAATAAAAACTCTGGTGTCAACACAAGCCCCCAGGGCCCAGGGGCAGGCGTTGTAAGTTATGTCCTAGGGGCATATATGGTTTTTATAGAAGGAATGCTTGTATAAACTTCAGAGAGGGCTCATTTGATTTGAAATTTAAAGTTCTAGTTCACTGTTTAAGAGTCAAAAGAGATCGGAGGATAACCAGTCCCCCTGCCTCATGCCTCTTTTTTTCCCAAATGCATCCAATTATAATTTTTAGATAGACATTATGTTAAAAACAGTTCAAATGTCATATAAAAAAAACTCCAGTGTTAACACAACCCCCCAGGGACCAGGGGCATGTGTTGTAAGTTATGCCCTGGGGGTATATATGGTTCTTATTGAAGGGATGCTTATATAAACTGCAAAGAGGGCTCATTTGATGGGATATTGAAAGTTCTAGTTCCGTTTTAAGAGTAAAAAGAGGTCAGAGGGCAACTAGCCCTCCCCACACCCTTTTTTCCTAAAACCCATCTGATAAGAACTTTGGGATAGTGATTTTTTAAAAAATAGTTCAAAGATCATATAACAAAAACTCTGGGGTCAACACAACCCCCCAGGGCCCAAGGACAGGCATTGTAAGTTTTGCCCTGAAGGCATATATGGTTCTTATGGAAGGGATGCTCGTAAAAACTTCAGAGAGGGCTCGTTTGATTGGAAATTGAAAGTTCTAGTTAAGTTTTTGAGAGTCAAAAGAGATTGTTGGGCAATTAGCTCCTTAGCCCCCCCCCCCTCCATGCCCTTTTTTCCCCAAATACATCCAATACAAATTTTGAGATATCCATTTTGTTAAAGATATTTCAAAAGTCGGATAACAAAAACTCAGGTGTCAACACCCCCCAGGGCCCAGGGCAGGTGTTGCAAGTTATGCCCTGGGGGCATATATGGTTTTGATGAAAAGTATGCTTGTATAAACTTCAGAGAGGGCTCAAACTTCAGAAGTTTGAGTTCACTTTTTAAGAGTCAAAAGAGATCCTAGGGCAACTAGCCCTCCCACGCCTTTTTTTCCAAACCCATCCAATGGAAAATTTGAAACAGCCATTTTGTTTAAAAAAAAACTGGATAAGAAAAACTTTAGTGTCAATACAACCCCCCAGGGCAGACGTTGTAAGTAATGCTCTGGGGGTATATATGGTTCATATGGAAGGAATGCTCCTATAAACTTCGGAGAGGGCTCATTTGATTGGAAATTGAAAGCTCTTGTTCACTTTTTAAGAGTCAACCGAGATTGGAGGGCAACTAGCCCCCCCTCCATGCCCTATTTTCCTCAAACCTATCCGATAAGATATTTAAAAGAGCCATTTTTTCAAAATAGTTCAAAGATCATATAACAAAACTCCAGGGTCGACACAATCCTTCAGGGCCCGGGGTAGGCATTGTAAGTTATGCCTGGGGGGCATATATAGCTGCTATGGAAGTGATGGTTGTATAATTTTCAGAGAGGGCTCATTTGATTGGAGATTGAAAGTTCTAGTTCAGTGTTTAAGAGTCAAATGAGATTAGAGGGCAACTATCCCCACCCCATGCTCATTTTTCCCCAAACCCCTCCAATACAAATTTTAAGATAGCCATTTTTTAAAATAGTTCAAAGGTCAGATAGAAAACTCTGGTGTCAACACAACCCCCAGGGCCCGAGGGCAGGCATTGTGAGTTATGTCCTGGGGCCTTATATGGTTCTTATGAAAGGGATGCTCCTATAAACTTCATAGAGGGCTCATTTGATTGGAAATTAAAATTTCTAGTTCACTATCTCAGATGAAAAGATATTGGAAGGCAACTAGTCCCTCCCCCTTTACTCCTTTTTCTTTCCCAAATCCATCTGATAAAAATTTTGAGGTGACCATTTTGTTAAAAATAGTTCAAACATCAGCTATTAAAACTCCGGGGTCGACACAACTCCCCAGGGCCCGTGGACAGGCGTTGTAAGTTATGCCCTGGGGGCATATATGGTTCTTATAGAAGGGATGCTCGTATAAACTTAAGAGGGGGCTCATTTGATTGAAAACGGAAAGTTCTAGTTCACTTTTTAAACAGTCTAAGAGATCAAAGTGCAATTAGCCCCCACCCCCTCCACCCTCTTTACCCAAAACTCATCCAATGAATATTTTGAGATAACCATTTTGTTAAAAATAGTTCAAATGTCAGATAATAAAAACTCCAAGGTTGACACAAACCCATTGTTTACTTTGATACCAGTTTTGATACTTTGATGAACATTTGATTTTGAAAAAAAAAGTTTGATTTTGAAATAAGGAATTTTTTAAAAACCTTTAATTTTTTCAATTAAAAACGAACAAAAATTAATTAAAAAAAAACGAAAAAGAAGTTTTTCAAAGAAAAGTAAAGGCTATTTTAAACTTAAGATCAGCAGATGCAAATACCTGTTAAAATCCAAACTCAAAATGACCATAAATTACTATTAAAGAATAAATGAAACCCAAAACGACCAGAAATTATTATTAAAGAATAAATGAAACCCAAAACGAACGAAAATTAAATAAACAGTCATAGCAAAAAAAACATACAACAAGTAATAATATAAATGAATAAATAGATATTAAAGCGAATAATGCATAAATCGAATATGCAAATCAAGCTTAAAATGAAAAAAAAATATTTTACTATTGAAGTATAAATGAAACTCAAAACAAACAGAAATTACATAAACAATCAATGCAAACACACATGTAATAGATGTTAATGTAAATGAATAAATAAATCTTAAACCGAGTGAAACTTAAATTGAATATGCAAATCAAGCTTGAAACAAACAAAAATAGCTACAAACTAAAGTGTGGGTATCGCCTCCTTCTCTCACTGTAAAAGTCTAAAACCTACTGCGTCATTGGCGCTTTACTGAAAACTATATGTGTCTTGAACAGTTTGTAAAGTATAAACAAAATCAAATTGAATGTTTGATATATAATGATATTAATTGTTGAAAGATCTATCAGTTCAAGATTTTATTTCATTGTAATTTATTTTCATTTTCAATGCTGTAAGAACTGGAAAAGAAATATTTGTAATATAATTCGTTTTCAGTGAAGGGCCAATGACGCAATAGGCTTTTGGTTTTTACAGTTAAGGAAGGGGGCGGTATTCAAACTCTTGTTTGTAGTGAAACTATATTCGTCTTGAACAAATTTAGAAAGTACTAATAAATTAAACTGGATATTTGATGTATAATGATATTAATTGCTGAAAGCTCATCACTTCAAAATCTTCTGTAATTTTAAAGCTTATTTTCAATATTAAGTACAAAAGAGAATATTTGTAATAAAATTCGTTTCCAGTAAAGTGCCAATGATGCAGTAGGGTTTTAGACTTTTACAGTGAGAGAAGGAGGGGATACCCAAACTCTTGTTTGTAGTGATTTTGTTTGTTTCAAGCTTGATTTGCATATTCAGTTTAAGTTTCACTCATTTTAATATTTATTTATTCATTTACTTTAATATCTATTGTATGTTTGTTTGTGGTGATTGTTTATTTAATTTCTGTTCATTTTGTGTTTCATTTATACTTCAATAACAAAATAATTTTTTTTTCGTTTTAAGCTTGATTTGCATATTCAATTTAAGCATTACTCACTTTAATATCTATTTATTCATTTATATTATTACTTGTTGTATTTTTTTTTTTTTTTTTGCTATGATTGTTTATTTAATTTCTGTTCGTTTTTGGTTACATTTATTCTTTAATAGCAATTTCTGGTCGTTTTGAGCTTGAATTTTAACAGGTATTTGTATCTGCTGATCTGAAGTTTAAAATGGCCTTTACTTTTCTTTGAAAAACTTTTTTTTTGGAATTTTTTTAAAAATTAATTTAGAAAAAGACCTTGGTGATGTTGCTGATTTGGAGTAAAAATTTCATATGCACATCCAGATGAAAATTTCCAAAATGTTCCAGCTAATAAGGCTGATCAGACGAAGTTTCAAGGACTCTGACAACCAAACTTTTGTGAAACCCTGTAAGGGAATTGTCAGACCTGCATTAGTGTATGGGAACATGATTTGGGGATTCTGTTGGAAATCGGACTCAACTGCACTGGAAAGGTTCCAAAGTTCTACCACTAAACTCCTCCCTGGTCTGAAAGACTTAAGCTATGGAGAACAACTGTCTAAGCTGAACATACTCTTCCCAAGTATAGACAAATGAGAAAAAAAAAACTATATAAAGTTGTACAATGCAAAGCACAGCCAGGAGAAACTGTCATTCTAGAAGTAATATGAGCATTGCAATATGAGTGTCTTAAAACTCTACTGTATATGTAGCATACATGTTCCGCAAATGGTGCATCGAGTTTGCATCATAGTTAATATCAAAATATTTCTTTGATTCTTACCACAGAAACTGTGTATCAAAGTTTTATTGGTTTGTTGTTTACAAATCATGGGCTAATATTCCAAAATAGAAATTAGATATGTACTGTAATAGACAATAATGTTCTGAATTTTTTTTCTATAAATAGTAATGCTGAGAATGTGGTTATTTTTGTTGTTGTTTTTTTATTATTTTTTGCTGTTAATCTGAAAATTTCATGAGTAGAGAACTTGTGCTCATGAGTTATAGATAGTGTTTGAGACGGAATTTAAAGCCTTTGGTATACTAGATTAAGAATGCAATGTGTAATTTGGTAAAATGGGGTTAAATTCAAAGAAACCCTTATCTATCATCTAGAATCACTTGTCTGTAATATTGCTGTAATGGTCAACTAGATATGGCCACTAGGGTAGGAAAAAAAAACAAGTAAATTTGAAATGATGATATAAATGATTATTTTTTTTTATCCAATCTAAAATACTCTTTTGTTGTTGTTGTTATTCGGGGTTTTACGCGTTCGACCAATAGGTCATATGCGTTCGTATCACTTGATTGTTCTGTGCCTTCTGTAATCACTAGCTTGCTTGGGTGTCATCATAGGCAGCGCGCTAGCGCTGCCTAAGTAAAGAACGATGTGGGCACAATGTGTTTTTGGTTTCTCCATATCCGGGCACTTCGTATCGAAGGAGTTGTCGTAGAAACTTCGAAAAGGGCTCATTCGATTGGAAATGGGAGTGGCTATTGCCCTTTTTAATAGTCGAAAGTGATTGGAGGGCAACTAGCCCCCCTCACCCACGCCCATCATTCCCCCAAACACATCCAATCAAAATTTTGAAATAATCATTTTGTTCAGCGTAGTTGATTTCCGGATAGAAAGTATGTTTTTGAAGAGGACACTTCCCCACAACCCTCAGGGCAAGGGTTTTAAGTTATGTCCTGGGGGCATATAAGGTTTTTATAGAAGGTGTTGTCGTAGAAACTTCAAAACAGACTCACTCGATTGGAAATTCAAAGGGATAGTGTTCTTTTTAATAGTCGAAAGTGATTGGAGGGCAACTAGCCCCCCCCCCCTCCCCCCACGCCCATCATTCCCCAAAGCACATTGATTAAAAATTTAGAGATAACTAATTCGTTCAGCAAAGTTGATTTCACGCCATAAAATATGTTTTTGAGGAGGACACTGCCCCACAACCCTCAGGGCAAGGGTTTTAAGTTATGCCCTGGGGGCATATAAGGTTTTTATACAAGGCGTTGTCATAGAAAGTTCAAAACAGGCTCATTCGATTGTAAATTCGAAGGTCTAGTGCCCTTTTTAATAGTCGAAAGTGATTGGAGGGCAACAAGCCCCCCCCCCCACGCCCATAATTCTCCCAAACACATCCAATCAATAATTTGTGATAGCCATTTTATTCAGCATAGTTGATTTCTAGATAGAGAAAATGTTTTTGAGGAGGATACTCCCTCACAACTCTTAGAACGAGGGTTTTAAGTTATGCCCTGGGGGCATATAAGGTTTTTATCGAAGGCGTTGTCGTAGAAACTTCAAAAAGGGCTTATTTGATTAGAAATTGAAATGGCTTGTGCCCTTTTTAATAGTCGAAAGTAATTGGAAGGCAACTAACCCCCCTTCCACGCCCACCATTCCCCCAAACACATCCAGTCAAAATTTTTGAGATAGCAATTTTGTTAAACAGAGTTGAAAGGTCTGGAAACTATACCTTTGAGCTGGACAGTCCTCCCACAGTCTTCAGGGAAAGGGTTATAAGTTATGCCCTGGGGGCATATAAGTTTTATTGAAATCTGTGTCGTAAAAACTTCAAAAAGGGCTCATGCGATTGGAAATTCAAAGGTCTAGTGCCCTTTTTAATAGTCAAAAGTGATTTGAGGCAATCAAGGCCCCCTCTCTCGCCCACGTTTTCCCCAAACAAATCCAATAAAAAATTTTCAATCGCCATTTTATTCAGGATTTTGGATTTCCAGATAGATATTATGTTTTTGAGGAGGACATTCCCCCAGAGCCGTTAGGGCCAGGGTTGTAAGTTATGCCCTGGGGGCCTATATGGCTTTCACTTAAAGTATTGGCTAAGAAACTTAAAAAATGACTCATTCGATTGTAACTTCACATTGTTAATATCCTGTTCAATTGTCGATAGGGACTAGAAGGCAAGAAACCCCCCATCCATGCAAAGCATCTTCCCAAATGAATCCGATCAAAATTAACTGACGGCCATTCTGTTCAGCGAATTTTAATGATCAGGAAATTATACCTTTGAGCAGGACACTCTCCCCGTAGTCTTTAGGGCAAGGGTTATAAGTTATGCCCTGGGGGCATATAAGATTTTTATTGAAATGGGCAACTAACCCCCCTGTCACGCCCACCATTTCCCCAAACACATCCAATCAAAATTTTGAGATATGCTTTTTGTTCAATGTAGTCGAAAGTTCTGGAAATTAGGTCTTTAAGGATAAAAACCCTACCAGAGCTTTCAGTGCAAGGGTTGTAATTTGTGCCCTGGGGGCATATAAGGTTTATATAGAAAGTTGTTGTAGAAATTTTAAAAGGGGCTCATTTGATTGGAAATTGAAATTGCCCTTTTTAATAGTCGAAAGTGATTGGAGAGTAATTAACCCCCCTCTCACGCCCTCCATTTCCCCAAACACATTCAATCAAAGCTTAGAGATAGCCATTCTGTTCAACGTAGTTGAAAGTTCTGGAAATTATGTATTGAAGGATGACAAACCCCCGAGAGTCCCCAGGGTAAAGGTTGTAAGTTATGCCCAGGGGGCATAAAAGATTTTTAATGACAGAGTTGTCGTAAAAACTTCAAAAGGGGCTCATTCAATTGGAAATTGAGAGGGCTAGTGCCCTTTTTAATAGTTGAAAGTGATTGGGCGGTAAATAACCCCTCTCTTACGCCTATTAGTCCCCCTAAGCCCCTCAATCAACATTGTCAGAAAGCTATTCTCTTCAGAGTAATTTAAAGTTCAGTAAATTAGGTCTTTGATGACGGCAACCCCCCCACCCAGCCCTCAAGGTGAGGGGTTTACGCTATCCCCGGGGGGCATATAAGGTTTTTTTTGAAAGGGTTGTCGTAGAAAATTCAAAAGGGCTCATTTAATTGGAAATTGAAAGGGCTGGTGCCTTTTTTAATAGTTGAAAGTGATTGGAGAAAGACTAACGCCCCTCTCACGCCCACCATTTTCCCGGACACTTACAATCAAAATTTTGAGATAGTCATTTTGTGTAACGTAGTTGAAAGTTCTGGAAATTAGGTCTTAGAGGATGACAACCCTCACAGCCCTTAGGGTAAGAGTTGTAATTTATGCCCTTGGGCCATATTAGGTGTTTATAGGGAGTGTTGTCGTAGAAACACGAAAAAGGCTTATTTGATTGCAATTCGAAAGGCCTAGTACCCTTTTTAATAGTCGAAAATAATTGGAAGGCTCAACATTTTTATAGTAAAGATCGATGTGCATATAAGGGATAATTTTTTTGTTGTAGTCGTTGTTTAGATCAGGACAATTTATATCAAAGGAGTTGTTTTAGGAATTTTGAAAAGGGCCCATTCGATTGAAAATAGAAAGGGCTGATGCCCTTTTTAATAGTCGAAAGTGATTGGAGGGAAAATAATCCCCCTCCCACGCCCACCCTTCCATTTGACTTCATGTTTAAAAAACTAAATGTTGCCATTAGATTTAATCAAAATGCCCTGTGTTAATGCTAATTCTCAATAAGGTTTCTCAGCAGTATCCCAAGAATGACTGAGGGTATTATGTTCAAACTTTTGGGGCTGCTTCTGCTCTTAAGATTTAACCAAATCAAAATAGTGTAAGTGTATATAAGCTATCAAAGAAAGTAAACATATTTTTTTGCGAATGGTATCAAGTTTTCCATTTCAGGTCAACTAGAGGAGGTATGAAACTAAATTAAACCCTACCATTTGTGTCCATATTTTTAAGAAGGTGTATGTTGTTAAAGATTGCTGAAAATTTTGCTCGACCGTACAAATAGCAGGACAAACTATAAATTCTTAAAACAAAAAAAAGATTTAAAGTATTATTTTTTTTTTCTCTGAAAAGACTATGGCAACATAAAACGAACAGAAACTAATTAAAAAAAACTTCTTCCACAAAATAAGTTTTTCAAAGAAAATTAAAGAACTCCATTGAACAAAAAATGAGCAAAAATCAAATCAAATAATCTACCAAGCACGAAACTACCACAAATCAGCATCGATAAATAAATGAAACCCAAAACGAGCTGAAATTACAACAAATAACCGAGTCGGACTCAAAACGAGCAGAAATTAACATAAGTTGGGCTCAAAACCCCTATACCTTCCCAAGGCCAGAACATAATTTGCACTTTACTGAAAAAAATACAAATGATTGGGCATTGTCTGTTTAATATATACTGATATTTAGTAATCAAAATGTTAAGATTGTTTGATTTATGAAATTCATTAGAATAAAAACATTTATATTTTTTTCAGTAAAGTGCAAATTATGATCTGGCCTTGGGAAGGCATAGGGGGTTTTGAGCTCAACTTATGTCTTTTTTTTCTCGTTTTCAGTTTGACTTGGTTATATATTGTAATTTCTACTCGTTTTGGGTTTCATTTATTTATCGAAGCTGGTTTGTGGTAGTTTCACGCTTGGTAGATTATTTTATTTTATTTTCGCTCATTTTTTGTTTAATGGAGTTCTTTACTTTTCTTTGAAAAACTTATTTTGTGGAAAAAGTTTTTTAAATTAATTTCAGTCAATATTCACTGAAGCTGATCATGCTTCACTCATCTTGTTATTGATAGGGGGTAATTCACCTGAAGCAACTGCTTGCATTGAAAAACAAGAATCAAAATAATACAACTATGCTTAGTCATACAGCAATTAAAGTATATATACAGCACAATTATAATAAATAATACATTTTTACCTCCAGATTGACATTTTTACCTCCAGATTTACCCGTCACATACCTCCAGATATAGAAATTTAACCTTATAATTTATTAGAGTAGAATATGAGTAGAATATTTTTATTTATAACACGTACATAAATAAATGTCACAAAACAGCGCACATGCCTGGTGGCATACTTTAGCGCTGAAAATATTGCCAACAAAAATACACAGCCATTTTCTAACTAAATTTTACAACAACGAAAAAGAAAATCCTAATGAAAAAAATGCTTAGCATGTCATAAGATATTTCTTCACCAGTCTTAGAAAATGTTGCTTGTTGCTACATTCTCGAACTGATGCAGGAATTGAGTTCCAGATTTTTGGGCCAATGTGACGGATGCTGAATCCCGCTCTCGATGTCGGGTGAATTTCGCACGAAAAGTCTGAACGATGCGTAGTAGGATAATTATGAAATTGAGAATTAGTTGAGAAAATGCCGGAGAAATTTACAGGTAAATTACTATATTGATAATCATGACAAATATTAGAGATAGAAATTAAATCAAGTTGGTCCAAAGAGAAAATTCCTGAAGTCCCATATAGGTGTCTAACTGAAGTTCTGCAATCAACATTAAAAAGAATCCTCATTGCTTTATTCTGAAGTATTTGAAGAGATTTGAAAACAGACGGAAAGGTAGATGCCCAAACCGAAATTAAATGTATAAAATATGGTTGTACAAAAGAATAATAAATATATTTTATAATAGATTTAGTAAAAAAGTTACAAAGACGAGTTAGAATGCCAATATTTCGGGAAATTTTTAACGACAGTGTTTTTACATAATTATGAAACGACAAATTTTCATCTAAAATAATCCCAAGATATTTGAACTGATCTTAATTCAAGACCATTCAAAAAAAGAGAGAAGGTATCTGACACTACTGATCCAGTTCGCGAAAATAACATATACTGGCATTTTTTTTCATTAAGAGCTAGTAAATTCCTTGAATACCAAACAGATACAGTTAGTAACGTACTTCCAAGGTTCTGGAAAAGAACTGATAGGTCCCGGTGAGAAGCAAAAAATACTACATCATCAGCAAACATTATAATTTTACAAAGAGGCAAAACTTCTGGCAAATCATTTATAAAAAGAATAAATAGAATAGGCCCAAGAACAGAGCCCTGAGGCCCTCCGTAATTAATTGGAAAAGTTTCGGAACGGAGATCACGAGATTTATCAACACAATCTAGTCGTCTCCCAGAAAGGTAAGATGAAAAAATTTAACAGCTTGTGTTGAAAACCCATAAGACTTTAGTTTAAAAAGAAGCAACGAATGATTTACGGTGTCAAACGCCTTGACGACATCAAGAAAAATCGCCAACACGTGTTGACCATCATCTAGTGAATCATTAATATTTAGTAAAAGCTCATGAATTGCCAGTTCAGTTGACTTTCCTTTTATAAAACCATATTGAGACGTGTGTAAAATCTTGCTATCAAATAAATATTTTTGTAATTGACTATTTAAAAGTTTTTCCAAGATTTCACTGAAAACCGAAAGTACAGATATGCATCTATAATCTGAAGGGTGAGTTAAACTCCCAGCTTTAGGTAATGCTCTAACATTTGATTTTTTTAAAATCTCAGGAAAAACCCCATGCATAAGTGATAAATTAAAATATGTGCTAGCAAAGGTGAAATGCTTGACGCTATTTGCTTTACGGTTTGAGCCGAAAATCCAAATTCGTCCTTAGAAAAACTCCGTTTAAGCTTCAGAATAACTTTTTCAATCTCATGAGGCTTAATCTCAGAAAAAGAAAACGAATTTTCCGCATGTTGCTCATTAACTGGAACAGAAGGGGAATTCAGTTGCATATTCATAGTCCATGCAAGTCTAGAACCAATATTACTGAAATAATCTACAAAAGCATTTAAAATTTCATTGGGCTTTGTAACATTTTCCCCATTTAAAACAAGGCAATTAACACTAGTATTCTTACGACTATGAGGACGCATCTTTTCATTTATCAATTGCCATGTTTTTCTCATATCCGATTTATACTCCAAAAATTTCTCTATATAATATTTTCTCTTCTCATGTCTTATATTTTATTTTCTCTTATACATATAAACTCTGAATTCTAAAAACGACTCAGGTGTCTGTAATTTTAAATAATTCTTAAATTTTCTATTTTTATGTTTTAACGATGCCAAAATACCTTCAGTAATCCATGGGTCAAATTTCTGCGCAAACTTTCCATGCGAAACTCGTGTTGAAGAATCCCGATCCCGCAGTCGCATCATTTGATCAATAAAATCTGAAAACGCAGAATTTGCGTCATCTGAGCCATAAACCGAACTCCAATCATGGTCACCAATTAACTTTATTAAAAGTTAATAATTTCACCAATCTTTTCCTTATTAAAAGATAAATAAGGATAATAAAAAAGGATAACTCTAAAATAAAATAATATGGAAGGGGGCACCATGGCCTTCAAGATGAAAATTATATGGATCCATCTACCATGTATATTGCTTATTATAGAGGTTAATCTCCAGCACCTGCCATCAATTTTAAACAGGAACCAGAAAAATGCAATTACCTTATCAAACAGCAAATACAATGTTTATACAATTCAATTATAATAAATAATAAATTTAACCTGTCACTTAGATCAAATTAAAAACAAATAAGGCAACTAAAAAAAAAAAAAAAAAAAAAAACATGCAGGAGAAAAAAAAATTATTTAGGGAATGAACCAAACCAGTAGTTTTAAATAAATTACTTGATAAGTTTGTGCTTAGTCAACCATGCCAAACTCAAGGCAAAACAGTGGAGGGATAACTAGTCATTTGTCTGAGAAGGGGCTAACCCAGGTCTCTGTAGCCTAATTATAACACCTTCTGGGCTATATACAGACTCCTTTCCTTTACGTTTCCTTTCTGCTTTGCCAGGGTTGCTGGTAACTGCTGACATTGTGGGAAGGAATGAACCTTCTCTATTTAGGTTTTCAACTGACTTATTTAGGCTACAGACTGCATCTCGAAAATGTTTTGGTGCTAACTTAGAAAGCAGTTCACAAATGGATGTAATAGCCTGAGTTATATCAGTACCCGCTTTGCAACACCTCCAAACACGGCCATGTACCTCATGTTGAGTTCCTCAACTGGAGGCTGATTAGGAGTCTGTGTGTACTATGGGGATGTGTTCTGTATGTTTAGGAAGTCCTTCCTTCAAGACCTCAGCAGCAGTCCTCATGGGGACACTATTGGTGAAAGAGCAAGTTACAATTGCTTTTTTCTCCACGAATACTGGGCACTCCTTAGCATTAGCAGCATGATTACCATTGCACTTAGGGCGCTTGAGTACCTGATCCTCCTTTACTGTTTTAGACTGGGGACATTCATCAAGGCTGTGTTGTCCACTACAAAGTAGACATCTTCTGCCTCTGCGGTAATTTGAAGCCATGTGGCCAAAACCTTGGTAATTAAAACACCGTGCAAGTTCTTAGAACTTCTGCTTTTGTAAGGGCGTCAATTGGGGAAGAGAGAATTTCCCCCCTTAACCTAGAACGCCTGAAAAATACACATTTTTGTTATTTTCATTGACGAATGTTTTTTTTAACTATTTTCATTTAAGTAATTGAAGAAAAAAACCTCGTATTTTTTTTTTAATATGTTTTGCCTTTGTCCCCCTTGCCTACATTTTCGTTTATTGACGCTGCTGCCCTCTTGATTCTTCTTTTAAAACTTGGCAGGAGGTTACTTTATTTTTTTTTTAAATTTGATTCACTTAACAAAAAATTGTGGAACAAAACATACAAAAATGCTTCGTTTTTAAGCTTGAAGAGCTTGTGTAGCAAAAGAAATTTCAGCATAAAACCTACTATAAAACAAATATTTTTCTCAGAATTTTTCATAAATTACTGATGAAATAGCTCAAGCATTATTGTTGCAAGTTTTAGCTCAAATCTTGTATTTCATATGAGAGTATTGTAAAGTTCATAGAAATTTGAGCTGCTTGATTTTTTTTCTACTGAGATAAGACACTTTAATACATCTAATTTCAAAGTAGATTTAAATCTTTAATAAAAAAAAAAAACATCTTAGAAAGCCTAGACCATAGGACTCAAGACCCATATTCCAAAATGGAGCAAAATAATTTTATGATGCGTTGGAATAGATAAACTCTATAATTTGGCACTTGAGCAAAAAAAACCTTAATTTTGTTCCTTAGTGTTATTGATACATTTTGATCAAACTTGCAGCTGCCCCAGAATATCCAAGTTGGTCCAACGCAGGGAGAAATTCTGCGCGCCGAGAGGCAAGAGAAACTGCGCCAAGCTGTTGCCTTACAGCAAAAGAATCAATCCTACCAGCTTCTTCCTGAAGAAGAGGAAAATGGAGAAAAAATAAAATATAGACCACCAAAGTAAGTAAATTATTCTGTAGCATTCTATGAATAATTAATTGTGCACCGTCATGCCCCAAACTAAAGGCTATAGGGAGAGGGGAGAAGTTTGAGTGCTTGGAAAAATACCTTCATCTACAAGAGATCATTTTGCATATGCCCTGAATAACTTCACTTCTCATGACATCTGCATAAATTTTTATTTCAATAGCTCACTTGATTTTAAAGAAAGAGGCTAACAATGCCTTTCTAGGTTTTTTTTTTCTTTTGATTTTTTGAATCTGTGTAATTTCTTTCGAGTTCTTCACTCCAAGTACTCACAGAAAAATGACACTATGTACTGGTAATCATATAATGTACTGGTATATATAATATATATATATATATATATATATATATATATATATATATATATATATATATATATATATATATATATATATATATATATATATATATATATATATATATATATATATATATATATATATATATATATATATATATATATATATAAATAATTTCTTAGATCACACTGCTTTTCCTTTTACGAAAAATTAAGCAAGAAAAACGGGTTTAATCTGGATAAAGCAGTGAATAAATACAACAAAATAAACACTGAATTAAACAAACACCTAATTAAACAAAATACACTCCGAATATTTCGGCCCCACGTCCGGGAGCCTTTCTCAACGGAAAAAAGGGGGAGAAAATGAAACAAAAAGTGTTCTTTTTTTAAACTTAACTTACATTGAAATACAGCATGGTCAACACACGAAAAAAAAGAAAAAGAAAATAAATATAAATAAATAAGTAGGAATCAAAAGTCACATATTAAATAACACTTCCATGCACTGGCGTATAAACAAAATCGAATGTCTATAATGATACACTCGTCTCTTCACAATGTATAAATGGAAATCTATAAAAAGAAAATGAAGAATATATGTATACTTGAACAACACAATAAAGGGCAGCTAGCCCCCGGCCCATAACCCCTAATTAAATATCACAAGTTCATCAACCAATTTATGAATTATAAATAGAACGGATTCTTTTGGTTGCAAGCCTAACTGCAGTTCGTTTACTTTTCCCGTTTACTTCTTCGTTTACCTTTGTTCGCAAGGTCATCATTTGTTTCAGAACAATTATTAAAATCAGTTCTGGTTGAATATTTTACCTGCTTTTTAATCAAACTATTATAAATTAAATTTATCGTAAATTCCCCTTCATCTCTATTGATACTAATATCCCCACAGATTATCTTTTTTATTTCTATAATTTATATAAATATTTGGAGTGTGTTTGTTTAATTAAGCGTTTATTTTGTTGTATTTATTCACTGCTTTATCAAAATTAAAACCTGTTTTTCTTGCTTTATGTTTCGTATATATATATATATATATATATATATATATATATATATATATATATATATATATATATATATATATATATATATATATATATATATATATATATATATATATATATATATATATATATATATATATATATATATATATATATATATATATATATAAAAAAAAAAAAAAAAAAAAAAAAAAAATATATATATATATATATATATATATATATATATATATATATATATATATATATATATATATATATATATATATATATATATATATATATATATATAATCTACAACCAAAGCTATGCAACCAAATCTTGAATTTTGTCCTTTTTAATTCTCAGTAATAAACTGTGTTAGGTCTTGAAAACACTCTTTTCCTAATTGTTGCTTTCCCAACAGAAAAGTTATCCCTCCAGAATGACCATGGCTTTTGGACTGGGACTTTGGCCTTTGGATCAGGTGAATGGGACAATTCTTTTATTTTCATTATTTAGTAAAAATATTGTATCCTGTCCCACAATCCTGTGTCTCAGTCTCTGATATTTGACAGTCATGAATCCCTTTCCTCAGTTGATGCAATACAGCTGGTAAAGATAATCACATCAACTGCACTTTTTGCACAAACTACAGTCGTTGGACAAAACTCTGATTTTCACATTCAGCTTCACTGCAGCAATGCAATTTTCAACTGAATGGAAAAAAACCGAGTTATCTCAGTTTCAGTGTGTGATATCTCACAGTTCCTTGTAACTGCACATTCACTGAGTCTTCCTCCAAGCAATATTATGTCTGAATCCTATATTTTAAGGATTTCTCCATTCAACAGCATATTCATGGATGGTGAACAACCACTGTCTTCAATTATAGATAGGACCGAATATAACAATGTTGGTAACATAAGATCTGTGTGGATTAGGACCACCCCTCAAACTCCCAAGGGAGGATAAACAGCAGATCCTTCTAGTGCCGCATTGTCATTTTACTTTAGACTATTTCCAAAAGCGGGATCAAGAAAGTCTAGAGCTGGAGGTAGAGCCGTTAGGCCCTGCTATTTGTTCCCGGTCATGCCCAAGAAAAAGAAAATTAAGGAGAACAATGATGAATAGATGTATTACTAAGCAAAATCAATCAGTACTTACTTACTTCCTCTTGGCGGGAACCAGATGATGATCCATCCTGCCCGGCACCAATGGACGATGGGATGGCTGACGTAGTCTGACATGATCTGTCAGCAGCAGCCTCTTCTGCGATTTTCAGCCAGTCCTTATCCCAACAACGTCCGTGTCGGCGGAAGCCACTCCAAGGATCCAGGTCATTCTTGAATGTCTGCCAGAGATTATTTCTTTGGCCGCCTGGTCTTCGTTTCCAAGTTGGAAGGGGGTCGCAGGTGAAGACATCGCGGAATATGGTTCCAGATGGCCGTCGTAGTGTGTGTCCCAGGAATTGCAGTCGTCGTTGATTTATAATTACTGAGAGGGGGGCCTTCTGGGCACAACGCATTCGAACCTCAGCGTTTGAGATATGAGACCATCGGATGACCCGTATTATGTGTCTCACGCAGCGATGGTCGAATACTTCTAGTGAACGTGTTTCTTCGGCCTTTAAAGGCCAAGTTTTACAGGCGTACAGCAGGATCGATGAAATAGCTGCCTTGTAGACGTTCGTCATCGTTTTGATGCTAATTTCATGTCTATTTCAAAGCAACTTGACACCTCTATTCGAGCTCTAACATCAGTTTTTGCACCTCGGTTCGGTGTTAGGATAGAACCAAGGTAGCGGAACTCTTCAATAATCTCGATGGTTTTGCCCTCTAGTTGGATATCTGGGTGGTTTGGGGCGTTTGCTTTCATGACTTTAATTTTAGACTGGCTGATTATGAGGCCAACTTTTTTTTTATGTACAGGAGACATCGTTGACCAGCTTTCGGAGCTCAGCCAAAGAGCTACTCATAAGACCCACATCGTCTGCGAAGTCAAGGTATGTCAGGGCGATTGGGCTGTCTTCTCTCTGACCGACGACAAACCCTTTGTGGGTGCAAAATGAATTTGTCAGTATCTATTCTATTTTGTAGAGTCTGAACTGCCAACGGCAGTTCGAACTCTCGTAACTGTAGACTCATATGCTCCTTTGAGTATCTCGATCAGTTTTGTTGGGACACCGTCTTCCACCATGATCTTCCTAAGCTCGGTCTTGATAAGGGAGTCAAAAGCGGCAACAATATTGATGAAGGCGATGAAAGCAGACAATTAAAATCTCTTGTACTTGGCTGTAGGATGAGACGGAGGGCAAGAATATGTTCTTGGGTGCCCCTGCCAGATCTTAAACCTGCTTGTTCTGGTCTTGTCAACTTGTCTCGGGTGTCCTTAAAACGGTTGAGGACGATTTTGCAAAAAACCATCATGGCGTGGTCTATTAGTGATATACGTCCGTAGTTTGAGCAGACTGCCTTGTCTCGCTTTTTATATACCGGTATAAGTACTGAGAGTTTCCAATCTTTCGGGAATTTCTTTTTCGTCTATACCTCAACTAGAAAGTCTTTCAGCTGACAGAATAGTGTTGTGGATGACATACATCTCTGCTGAGATGCCATCCTTTCCGGGGGCTTTGTTATTTTTCTTTTCAGTGCCCACAGAATATCAGCAAATGACGGTGGCTGTAGGTATATCTGATATGACTCCTTCGGTACAATCTGGAAATCGGGTAGATGACACGGAGCTTTTATGGGATTAAGGAGCTCAGAGAAATATCTCTCAAGGCGATCTTTTTCCTTCTGAATAAAGTTACCCATTTTGTCTTTCAGGGAGTCCGTGGAGATGGGCGACTTGCATGTCGCATCCCTCAGTAGCTTTAATGTTTTCCTTGGGGTATGCAATTCTGCTGCTTGTTGCATATCAGAAGTAATTTGTGACCAGTATTTCTCCCTGTCGCAAAGAGCAGACTGCTTTACCAGCTTGCGAGCATATTTTAGGGGTTGTTTAGGGCCACTGAGAAGAGGCCGTTGTTTTTCCACTAGCTCAATTGTTTTGTCCGAGATCCAGAGCCTTTGTTTTCTCCTTGTGTGACCAAGAACCTGTTCAGCAACCTCTTGTGTCAGGACTTTCAGCTTTGACCATCGATTCTCGATGTCAGTGCGGTTTTCGATGTCAGTGTAGTCAGTAAGGGCCTCAAATCGGTTGTCAAGCTGTAGCTCGAAATCAGCCTTGATCTGTGGACTCAGTAGTTTTGATACATTAAACCGGTTGGTTTTTATCTTCTTTTTGTGGGTGCTTAGTCTTAGACTGAATTTACGGATGAGAATAAAGTGATCGGAGCCGTTTGTTGAGTCTGTATCTGCACCTCTGTAGACTCTTGCATCCAGACATGATTTCCTCCAGCGTCTTCCGACGAGCAAGTGGTCGATCTGGGCTTTGGTGACCCCATCATTAGATCTCCCGGTCACAAGATCGTGCTTCTTGTGCTCGAACTGGGTGTTAACCAGACGTAGGTTATTGTATTTGGCAAGCTGTAGCAGCATCTCGACATTCGAGCGTCTATCTGCGATGGTATGGCGTCCGATCACTCCTTCGGTGTTTGCATCTGGTTTACCGACCCTTGCGTTAAAGTCACCAGCGACAAATAGTATGTCGCGTTCTGGGACAGAGTTGAGTATTCTCTGCAGCTCAAAGTGCAGCTCTGATTGGCGCCTAGACGGACAATATAGTCATGTTACTAATCCGGCCTTTCAGTCTCAGGGTAGAGATTCTTGCTGACACTGGTTGCCAAGAGGCGACTGATGATGTAGCAATTGGGTCCAGAAGGAATCAGACTCCGTGGAGACTGCTCCCATCAGTTGCTCCAGAGTTATAGAATTTAAATGTTTCTGAATTCGTGAGGTGAATTGATTTCGTCAGTATGTCGTTCAATGTAGTCTCAGAAAGGCAACATATATTGAGACCATACTTTTTCATTTCATAAGCAAGAAGCATCTGAGTTGACTCGGACTTGCAACTTCTTACATTCCAAGAATCAACTTTAAGTTTCTTGGTGGGGATGATTACCCTGCTTCTCGAATCAGGCATCATCCGAACCTGATCCGCGTCGGCTACCGCGGGCGCCGTATCTGAATCTTCTATATCAATTGGTATTTCATGGGAATTTTCTTGACCAGCACCTCCCCAAACCTCTGGCACCCCGTTGCGTTAGCCGGTCGGGCTAGGCAAGCAGCAGAACGTTTCACCACTCTACCGTGATGAGGTGCAACTTAGGGCTCTTCTCCAGCCTCACTAGGGAGGGGAGCGTGAATCATAGCTATGAGGTCCCAACCTTAGCTTGGAGCACTCCAGCTTATCAGGACCCTCTATTTCCCCCTAGAGGAACTAAAGCGAGAATATGCTACCGTTTCTTTATCTGAGACATTCTAAAAAGAAAGAAACGATGTTGGTGGTGAAGAGGAAAATGCTTGCAATGAAGGTAAAAGGAAACAGCCATAAACACATGATGAAGCCATGGAGAATAAAAGTCAAGAAAAGGAAATGCAGAGCGGGAACTTGAACATTTTCATTGACGATAAATCACGTAGAAGAGGTGACAAAGTTGTTGTGAAGGAGAACGAGCTCTGCTATTTGTAAAAGGTATGCTCCTTTTCACATTTATGTGACAGCAAAAGCTTTGTAATAGTTTGGAAAGTGGCAAGTTAGAAGAAATCTGGCCAAAAAAGAACCAACAGGTCAAGCCGAATTCCAAGTTAGACACTTCATTTTTATAATTGCCTTTTATTTATATTATGTATTTTGAACCTTCCAATATGTAAAAATTGGTATCGTTTTGTAATTTTAAATGACAGCGTTTAACTTAAAAAAAAAAAAAAAAAAAATTAGAAACATGGCGCCCGTAGCACAAAAGGCCCTGTATCATGTGTAAAACCAGTCCTATGCGGTTTTTGGGACTTACACTAAATTACTTTCTTAGTCAAGTTTAAGATAACTTAAAAATCTGGGTTTTTTTGCAAGACGTTACCCTTGTGGTTGGAAAAACTATCAAGTAGGATTTACTGTTGAAGATAAACTGTTTATGATCAATGATGTTTTAGAATAAGTTTATCTTCTCTTGTTGAAAAAAATGTGAACATCTTCGAATAAGAAGTCTTCTAGCCGAAAGTAATGAAGTTTAAGTAATAAAAAGTGTCAGGCAATTTAAATCAGCATTTTTAGGCCCAAACATCTGTTTTACGTGTATTTTACTGTTTATCTTATAACTCCTGCAAACACGGATCTTTTCAGCCGATTTTTCATCCGTTTTTGTCATTTCTTCAGGGGAAAACCCAGGAGGGGGGGCACAGAGGCACGTGCCCCCAGCCCTAAGGTTAAAAGTTGCATTACTTATACGAGTGGAGGGACAAAAACAAAACAAAAAAGGAGCTGCAGTTTCGTTGGAGTCTAATCATAAGAAGTTATTTACAACAGTCTAGTTTGAATATTTTTCATTTGATGTAGGTGTCTTCGGAGACCTCACTACCTTTCTATGACGTAGACATAACAGTTCAATAGGGACAGGTCCTTTTATTTGACAGTGAAACAACAACAAAAATCTCTGGATATTTCGGTCACCTATAAGTGTACAGTGGCTGTAATCAGAAAATGAACCAACTTTGTTCAAACTTTTCTTTTTTTAAATATTGCCAAAATGTAAATTGAATTTATTAAAGGTGGCACAATCTTCTTCTCTTTACATTGCAAAAGAAAGTTTTGTGGATTTATAATGTTTGCGTCTCTCTTTTGCTTGTCAAACAGTTCGTGGTAACGAACTGTAAGTAAGGAGCGACCCGGGTCAATGGTAACCGAAACTCTAGAAAACGGTATTTTGATACAAATAGATACATCAAAAGAATCAGATTTTAATGCTGATTTCAAATATATAAGTTTCCTTAAGTTTAATTCTACCGATTAAAAGTTAGGCGCTGAAAAAAGTTGGCTGATTTTTGAAAAAAGGAGAAAAGACCCCCTACAAATTATAGAACCTTAATGAAAATTACACCACAATATTCCGCGTATCAGAGAACCTTACTGTAGAGGTTTCAAGCTTCCATCTACAAAAATGTGGAATTTTGCATTTTTTTCTAGAATAAAGATCAAGGGTGCGTGTTTAGTTGTTTTTTTTTTGTTTTTTTTTCCCAGGGGTGATCGTATCGACCCCGTGGTCCTAGAATATAGTGGAAGGGCTTATTGGAATGGAAATTAAAAGTTCTAGTTCCCTTTTTAAGTGACCAAAAAAATGGATGGCAACTGGGCCCCCTCCCACGCTCATTGTGTTCCCAAAGTCACCTGATAAAAATTTTGAGATAGCCATTTTGTTCAGCATGTTCGAAAATATAATAAGTATGTCTTTTAGGATGACTTAATCCCCCGAAATTCCCGGGGGAGGGCTGAAAGTTATGAACTTTACCCAATGTTAACATATAGTATTGGTTATTTGGAAGTATACAGACGTTTTCAGGGAGATTTTTCCTGGTAGTGGGGGGGGGAGGTTTCGGGGGCGAGGTGGGAGGATCGGTCCATGAAGGAAGTTTTCAGGGGGGAAGGGAAATTGCTATGAAGGGGACGCCGGACTTCCCAGCATTATTTAAAGCAAGATCAGAAATTTAATATAAAAAAACAACTATTTCAACTGCAATAGCAGCAACGTCGAAACTTCAAACGAACAGAAAATATTACATATATGATTGGGTTCACCCCATAGTCAATACCTCGCTCTTTAAGCCAAAGATTTTTAGTACTTTCATAAGAGCTATTTATTCTAATAAACGGCCTTTGTGATTAAGCGGTCATTTTTAAAGAATTGGAACAAAATTCGAACTTTCGCTTAAAGAGCAAGGTATTGACTAGGGGGCGAACCCCTAATAAACAAATTAAAAATATATGAATATAGAAGTTCGCTACGTAAGTTAATTCGTAAGTTACGTATATTTATTACTAAAAAAAACGTTTGTAAATATAATTAAACAAGTTTCGAGAAAGCCATTTAACTAAATAAAAGTAAATTAATATGAAAATGTTGTTTTAATTATTCATGTACGGTGAGCCAACATCAAAACCTGCATTTATTCAAAAACGTTCAGAAATTAAATAAAAAAAACAAGTTTTTTAAACTGAAAGTAAGGAGCGACATTAAAACTTAAAACGATCAGAAATTACTCCGTATATGAAAGGGGCTGTCCCCTCCTCAACGCATCTCTGTTTACGCTGAAGTTTGGCTCTTTGTAACAACTTTATTTTTTAAAACAATAAAAAACTTGCGCAAAGAGCGAGGGATTGAGGAGGGGACAGCCTCTTTCATATACGGAATAATTTTTGTTCGTTTTAAGTTTTAATGTCGCTCCTTACTTTCAGTTTAAAAAACTTGTTTTTTTTATTTAATTTATGTACTTATAAACTTGTTTGGTCACATGATCCCCATATATACAACATTGGTATTTTCGAAGACCACACTGCCTTTCCATGAAACACAATGTGATCGAAATGTCCATTGATTTTTGTTGTTGTTTCACTGTCAAATAATAGGATTTGTCCCTAATTTGTTTTTCATTTGATATAGTTTTCTTTGAATAACGAAAAGTTTTAAATATTTATATTTTTCGTATTATAGGAAGAAGAAAAAGGAAGAGTCTGAACAGTCTAGTTCTGAAGATGAGGAGAAAATAATAGAACGAGATATCAAGGAGCGTGATGAGCTTGTTGAAAGATTGAAGGCAAAGGACTTGGCAAAGACTAAAAAAAGTAGTTCCAAATCAGGTAATTTTGGAGGCCGTTTCTTTTACCTTTCATTTTTCACTAAGATTGTGTTTTTCAACAAACGTAGTATTTTTAACAATCAAATCACTGAGATAATACTCTCAAATATGATTTATATATATGTATATATATATATATATATATATATATATATATATATATATATATATATATATATATATATATATATATATATATATATATATATATATATATATATATATATATATATATATATATACTATATATATATATATATATATATATATATATATATATATATATATATATATATATATATATACATATATACATATATATATATATATATATATATATATATATATACATATATATATACATATATACATATATACATACATACATATATATATATATATATATATATATATATATATATATACTATATATATATATATATATATATTTTTTTTTTCATATATATCTCTCTCTCTCTCTCTCTCTCTCTCTCTTATATATATATATATATATATATATATTCATCTTATACATCTATATATATATATATATCTATATATATCTTATATATATATATATATATATATATATATATATATATATATATATATATATATATATATATATATATATATATATATATATATATATATATATATAATTATTATTATTATTTTATTATATGCGTAATATTATAATGATAATAATAATATAATAATGAGGAGTAAAGTAATAATAATAATAATAATTTTGTTGCTCTAAACGCTGTAGAGCCATGCCACCACAGCATGTATAAATGATATTTAATTTCTTAAATTCAGAATCTTGGCTTGAGGGTCATTCTATTTCGGGTTCGTTCTTCTTCTTTTTTTTTATGGATTTTGTCGATCGTTACTTTTGAATTTTCAAAAAATAAAAGAGGTGGCCTAACAAGTTTAAAATGTAAAATGAAGACATGTCTTAAGACAATAACTTGAACCAGCTCTTTGTGTAGTCTGAGTGAAGTAAAACCTTAAAACCAAGAGAAAACAAGCCTTTACTTGATAAAATTCAGTTAAGATATCCTATTGCTGGTGTTTTTTTTTTTTTTTTGATGTTTTTTAATACTTTTTGTTTCGATCAGAATTCTTGAATTTTTATGATAGAAAAGATGCATAAAAGTTAGCCAAAAATTTGAAATTTGAGAAAGGAAGGCAGATCTAAGATAATAAGCTGATTCATTTATTTTAGGAGTTCTGGTCCTAATTTCGAAGCGTGAGCTGAAAGATTTTTGGCTCAATACAATATTTTAGGTTTTTTCCATTTCTTTCAATTTTTGGCTTTATTTTTATTGTTCTATTGTGTTTTTTTTTTTTTTTTTTTTAGAGAGAAGAGCTGCAGAAGAAGCGGCAAAACGTTTGAAAATGGAAAAGGAAGATCGATCCAAGATAATTCCACAGCTGAGGAAAGAATCTCGTCGCACGTATTTACAGAAGCGAAAAGGGGATAAACTCATTGAATTAGAACAAGATATTATAGACGATGAATATCTCTTTGCCGAAGAAGAGTTAGTTTTTTTTTACGATGAAAAAACAGAATTTTGATATCAATAGATGCATAAAAAAAGACTGGTTAGACAGCTAATATCATCTTGCAAGATACTGCTAGTAACAAGACTAATGAAGAGTTCTGATAAAAGAGCAATTGATGCGGTTCTGTTTTTGAGCGTTTTAGGGAAAATCGGGATTGACTTAGTATATATTACTTTGTTTCTTCTCAAGGTCAGCTGTTTAATTCTTAACCCTTGTACCTTCTTTTATTGCAAGGAAATGTGGGAACTCAATATTTTGTTATACTAGTAGATATTGTGCTTGTAAAATTTGCCTCCCCCTCCATACAGATTCCCTCTCCCCTTCCATACAGAAAATTCCCCCATGGACTGTCCTTCTCCCAGAAAATCTCCCTGCAGAAAATTTTCCTTCATTGGGGAATCAATTCCATAAATCAAAAAGACAATAATGCACTGTATTGATAAACACAAGCGTTGTTTTATTTTCAAATGCCATGCTTTCCACAATAGAGCTAATCTAAGCCTGAATAAAGTTGTCCTTTATGCTAAATTTATATAAATTACTTAATTATTATATTTTGGTTACATATGTAAAGAGTTAAAGATGTACAAATGAAATTGATTTAATGTGGAAATCCACCCCCCCTCCCCATGGAAAATTTTTCCCACGTATAAAATAGTAATATTATTTTTTTAATTTGAAAAGTATTGTTTAATACCAAATTCAGAGAGTTTATTGAAACAAAATTTATAATTCCTGAAGTGTGTTAGAAGACAGGATTCATGATTAAGTAACCTATACATTGAATATCAAGGAAATGTGAATAATTTGACGGGAATAAACTACCAGTTATTTGTGTTAGGAGTTTAAAAGTTCAGTCACAGGCACAATACAATGTAGTTCTATGTTTTCTTAGAACTATAGATTAGAGACTTGAATTTGAGCGGAAATTTCTTAGAAAAAAGTGTTTTCCAATTGCGGGGCCAGGGTCATAGGATATACAGTGTTTTGAAGCTTGAATGTTATTTTATTCGTGGCTAGTCAGTCAAAGTTTTAGCTAGTTTTGGAGATATTAGGGCATTGCTGGATTAGGGTGCTGTTATTGAATATGGTTCATTACAATTTAAAAGACTTCGAGTGAAAGTTTCTTAAATCCGCGACCCTTTTAAATAGCTGTTTAATATTTGTTTAAACTTAAAAAATATACTGCTCTTAGATGGCTGGGCAGAGGTGACGGTTATATTCAGCTCGTTTAGGACAGAACGATGAATCAATCTCTTTGTTTTTATTGGTTGTGACGAGCTGTTTAAAAGCTATGGGATAGAAAGGAGTGGGATACTGCTAATTTAAGTACAAAATCGATTTAGGGATGCTTCTAAATCGATTTAGAAATATCCCTTCTTTGGATAAAGTTTGACTGACTTCCCAAGGATTTAGCAATGAGTATTGCCTTTTGGTTTAAAAGCAGAGGAAGGTGCTCCTTCAGAAAGTGTGCCAGTACCACAAATGGTGCGCTAGTCCAATGGGTGACGCACGGCTTTTAAGGTAGTCAATATTAAAAAAATTCGCACCTCAGAACAAATTATCACATCGCATTATTGGTGTGGTGAATACAGCGCATGACTCATGATCGAAGCGTGCTGGGTTCTCATACCTAATTTTTCGTATCTTATATTTTACTGGTTGAACTTTAAATTATACTGCTTACTTTTTCTTTTCATTGTTTTCTTATATAGGTATTTTGGAAACATACCTGGATGCTCTTAACTGTTTCTAAATGTTTTATCGATTTTACTGAAGATAAATTCCGCTGCTTGCCTCTGCTAATGGTTCAATCCCGCCTTACGCAAGGAAGGTTAGGACAACTTTGTCTCGAGTCTTATTCGATTACAAAACCTTTCAATCAAAGGTTAATTCAAAACAAACTAATTTTGGAAAGGATATTCCCATCCTTGATAATTTCCTTTGAAAGGATAATTTTATTAATGTTTCAGGATGTAGTAGAGCCTATCTTCAGAAGAATTCGAATAACCAAATTGGGCTTTAGGAATTTTTGTGGGACTTTGGTTTTGTTTGTGACTTTAATCTATTTATAATTGTTTCGTTTTTGCTTTGAATAGACTTACTGAGAGGGAGAGAAAAGAACGAGAGAAGAAGAAGATGCTTTTACAATTGGCGAAAGGGCACGAAATGGCAAGTGAAATGGAAAAAGTCAGTCGATATCATATGCCAGAAGAATCGAAAACAACGGTAATTTTTCCCCTTCCACTAATCTTGGGATTTCCCCTTGTACTCGCCCTTGGAATATTTGGGATCCGAGTATCGGCAAGGGTGAATTATGACTTTTTGGTGCTTTAAAACAGTATTGCCAATTCTACATTACAGTTTTTCCACTCAAAAACTTGTGGAAAAATCTATTTTCAGCTCTGTTTAATTAGTTTTTTATTATTCATTGATAATATGTTATCCGGAATATCGATTTCAGTACTCTAGACCAATGCTTTTTAGCTTTTTATTATATAAAATCAGGATTTTTTTTTGCCGTAGACCAGGGTTTCCACTTTTATAGCACAGTTCTTCTTCTTGAACATTTCTTAAAAATTTCAAGTACAGTTTTTGTAAGTTTGTATTATAATTTGGTACTACGTTATGAGGCTAGAAATTAATTTTAGTCTAGAAAAATACGATATGTTTGTTTGGAAAAGAGCACTCTTCGATGGGTTAATATAACAATAGAAATTATTTAAAAATAAAACTCAAATTATAGCTACGAAAATTTTACAATATGATAGGAAATTTTTTATTTTTTTAAATCCAAGACACCAAAAACCTATCGTAGATAGTTAATTCCCTCCGCTAGATGGGATTTGTATTATTTTGTACTACGAGCAAACATTTGTATCCAATTAGAACTGCTTCTCCACATCAACGAAACATAATTTTATAGTCCATTAGCTGTAGTCCTGTAATGGAATGATTTGCTGCTAGATGCTAAAGAATTTTGTTCATTTGGAATGGAAAGTATAAGTAAAATCTTACGTTTTCGGTAGTTTTTTTTTTGGATTTAGTTTAATCAGCCTTTAGGTTAGAATATTCCTTTGTGCGTCACCTCTCTCTCTCTCTCTCCTCTCTCTCTCTCTCTCTCTCTCTCTCTCTCTCTCTCTCTCTCTCTCTCTCTCTCTCTCTCTCTCACTCTCTCTCTCTCTCTCTCCCTCTCTTTCCCTGTCTCTCGTTCTTTAACCTCGCTATTATTAATACAAGTAGTGTCAAGCACAATACTAGGTAAAGTACGTGTTAAAGTGTGCTGCGCAATAAAATTTGCATAAAAATGGAAAAACCAATATGAATGACTTAATTTGCAGGTCTAGCACTAACCTTGGTACACTTCGTTTAGGCACTGACGAAGAAATACGTAGAAGTGGACGAAAAAGAGAGGGCACCCTACTCAGAGCAGAGGAAATGGGAAGAAGAGCGAGTAGCTGTTGCCCAGTGGAAATTTGGCGCTCGGGATGCAAAGGCTAAAGTAGAGCAAGACTATGAATACGTCTTGGATGACACCATTGACTTTGTTCAAATGCTGAAACTCCCTGGGACAAAAGAAATCGAAGAAGTGGTATTTATATAAAATATCTTTTTAATAATCGTCAATGCTGATTTAACTGCATGTTGAATATTCTAAGGGTTTCCTGTTTGTTAGCATAAGAAGGAAAAAAGGAAGGCACTTCAGTAATACAAATGCAAAAATGAGATTTGTTTTGCTGTTCATGGGTGAAACTGCAAACCTCCAATTCGTTCTGGATAGTTCTCGATAGAGGGTTTTCCAGGCTCTTTATCTTTCTCGATCTCTGGTTTTGACTCAAATATATCTTAATGCTAGAGTTTTAGTTTTTTGTGTTCAAAAACTAGAATTCTCGCAGCCTAGGTGTCCAAAACCCATATACTGCACAAAGATCAAAGCTGTGGTAGTAGTTTCAACGTAATAAAGACCGAACCGCGGCCCATGGTAGCCATTAGCAAATTTGAAAACAGGTCTTTGAAGAAACTGTCTCCTGTGTAGCTGTGTAGCTCTTCCTGTGTAACACTATTTTGAAAACAATAACTTGTGCTAAATAGGAATTTGAATCGAACAGTAATCTTAAATTATCAGAAGAAATTTTCAGAGCTTCAAAAAAGTCTGAAACCATGAGGCGTAATTTTCTATGGGGCAGGGGGGCAACTCCCCCTCCAGACCCAAGTTTGCCCCCTCCCCGGCTGAAATTTAGTTTCTGGAAAAAATCTTGTCAAAATTAAGATAATCCTGCATAATTTAAGTGTCCACAGAAATAGGTCAATTATCTTTAGTGTATTTTTGCCTTTATGGTAAAATATGACTCATTTTTTAGTTTTCACCGTCATTTCACTTGATTTAGGAAAATTGGCTCCAACTCCCCCCCCCCTCCCTAGGGTTTTGACGAAATTACACCACTGCAAAAACCCTCCTAAAAATGATGGACAATTTAAATTAATAAATATCGTTTCTTTGTTTCTTCTGATAGTTACAAATTACTGTTCGATTCATATTAAAATTTGGTAAAAAATTATTGTTTTCAAAATAGTATTACACAGGAAGAACCTGCCACTGGACAATTTCTGTAAACGCCTGTTTTTAAATTTTGGCTACTATGGGCCGTTGTTTGCTCTTTACTATGTTGTAGTTACTGTCGTAGCTTTGATAATCCTTTAACTTTTTATGTGCCTTATGTGAGTTTCTGGCTACGAGAATTCCAGTTTTGGAATGCACAATACTGAAACTCCAGCATTAAGATATATTTGAGGGTTTCAGAGTTTGTTTATCAGTGTTAAATGTTTTACCACGCTGAATTCTAGGTTACCTAAGAGCGAAGGAGCGTTTTGTTAAAGTAATTCAGCAATAAATCGACCTTATAAGTAGATTGATCTTGGCCTGTAGATCAGGTTGAGTTAAATAGGACTTACTCTGCACTACTTTACAATTTTCTATTGCTTATACAATTTTCTATTTTATATTGCTTTACAATTACTTACTAAATTTCGAAGAAAATCAGGCTAAGTATGAAAAAGAGCAAACTTGAAACCCAGCTAAACCCCCTCCCCAAATAGTTTTGCAACTTTTTGATGAATAAACAAATTAGTTAATTAATCTCAAGGGGTGAAACGATTTTTTTATTTCTTTAATGCAACAGACATATTACTAATCATTGGCAAAAGAACTGGCCTTCAGTCATTTGGGGTGGCGATAAATGGGCTCAGGAATCCATCAGTTGTAATTGCTGGCAAAAATTCCAAAAAACTGCTTTTAATGTGCTCAAATCTGGTTTAAATGTTCTCTTTAAGATATACTACGTCGAAGGTTGTTTTGTGTACTGGTCTATTTATAAACTCAACCCTTTAATTTTCTTTTTATGGCAATTATCATTTTAGATTCTACCTATAAACTTTGAGGACCGGTCCTTAACTTTTTCAATTTGTTGTAGCAGAAATAGTAATAATAGTAGTATATTTGGCTATGGAATTTTCCACATAAGATTTATTTCAGTCAATATCATTTTGAAGGGAGATTCAGAAAATATATTTATGTGAAACATTTATAATTCAACTTTTAAAAGAAAAGTTTTAAGTTAGAAATATAGAATCTAGATGCACTTTAAGTTTTAAAAGTTTATTAATGGGAATGTATTTTGTAAAGAAATTTTGCTTAACAGCTATCTTTCAGCCGAAAATATCGGAATTATTAGCGGCAATGTATTTTGTAAAGAAAATTTTGCTTAGCAGGTATCTTTCAGCCGAAAATATCGGAATTATTAGTGGCAATCTGTTTTGTTGTAAAGAAATTTTGCTTAACAGCAATCTTTTAGCCTAAAATATCAAAATAATTAGTGGCAATGTGGTTTGTAAAGAAATTTTGCAATGCAGCTATCTTTCAGCCGAAAATATCGGAAGCAGAAATTAAGAAGATCTCTTTGCAAGAAACACGCAGAAGTCTACCGATTTTTCCTTTCAGAGAGGACCTACTCAAAGCCATTGAAGATCATCAAATTCTCATTATTGAAGGAGAAACAGGCTCTGGCAAAACTACTCAAATCCCACAATACTTATTTGAACATGGTTTCACGAAAGGTGAGCTATAGACTCTTTTTGTTTTTTATTGGCTAAGGGTAACTTTAAAGCACTGAAAAATTAGTCTCAGTCTATAAAAAAGCTGTTGAGCATAGAACTATATAGCTGTTTATGTTTTTCTTCTTTTTTTTCAAAACTGAAACCTTGATTTCAATATTGATTAAAACATGCCAAATTACCAAAAACAATAAATATATTAAGGGCTGTTGTATACCATCTAACGGTATCATAATTGATTGATATTGAACCAGTGGTGTCTAAGCTTAATCGGCCTCTATGAAATATCTAGGCACGTAGATATCATTATTATCATTATTGTGGGCAGGCTCAGAATAGTGAGTTGAGGCCGAGGCCCTAATATCAATCCCTATGGGGTACCAATAGCCTAGGTATTGATATATGTGTGTACATATAGATAAGATAGGGCTTGATTATCTCTTTTTTTTCTCATTTGTAGAAGAAACTTCCTTGGTAGTGTTAAGGTGTCGACTATTGTCTCAATTTTGAGAACCACAGCTGTCAGCTTCAGACAGGCTTCGGTAGGCAACACTCGTCCCTGAAAAGAGAATGGAGAGCCACCCTCAAGCTTCAGACCGGCCTCGTCGGGCAACATTTGTTTCTCAAAGAGAGGGGAGTGACCCAACATTTGCCAGCCATCAGTGGCAAGTAGCGTTTGATCCTGAGAATTGAGACTAGCAAGAGAACTTTGTTCTACCATCTCTGATTGCTCCCCAACAGATCTTTTTATTGCGACATTATCGGTACTTCGTATGTCCAGGGGGATTATCCCTGGCTTTTATCCAGACAGCCGTTACTGGCTTCAATCCATCCAATTTGGGTCGCATATTCCATAAAATACTCAGTCTCATTGTCAGACACTGGGCGGGACGTCCAATGGCTGAGCAGTGACTGAGATTAGCGGTCGTAAGCCCCTATATTTTCCCGCTACTAACAGGGGCATCACTAGACGGTTGTTGTCGCTACCTCCAGCCATGTTCATAGAGGGAGTGAGATTCAGGCCTTTAACCCTTTGAAATTATAACATTTTTATTATTTTTTCTAAATTTTCCAGTATTTTCATGCATTTTGTCTAGTTTTTGCGTTTAATTTTGAATGGAGCCTTTTCCCCAATTGTCATACCCTCACTGAAATTAATTCATCTGTACATATTTATTGTAGTTGTGAAAGTATATTGTTTTTCTCGTGGTGTTTGACATGTGCCATTATGGTTTTAGGACCCCCTGAACCGAGAACCCGCTGGTTGAAAATAGATGGTTAATTACATCTCACAAATTGAAAGTTAGAGCACGTCCAATCACTTCTTTTATAACCTCCATTCATCATTTTTGTCATTTCTTTTCAGACTTTGTAAAATGTTGTTTAAAGAAAATGTAAGAAAATAGAAAAATAAAACTTTTGATACTGGACGATTGGAAAACTGTAAACAATCTAAGTTTGGATTAAAAAGGATAATTTTGGGATAAGATGTTCTTTGTTTCTTTTTAGTTTAGTATCTGGATTACGATTTTGAATATTTTCAATCCAGCTTGATTGTCCTTCTGTTTAAGTCATGCCTTAGACCGACTGTTGAACATTGATTCTCGCTATTTGCAGGAGCTCCTAAAACCAACATGACACCGCACTAGAGACTCCAAAATACGGCCTCGACGAAGATTTGTAGCTTCTATCAGCTAGATACACAACCTCTTAGCGAGAGATTTGACGATGAGAGTGAGAGATTTGGGTATTTTCTACAGTACATCCATTAACCTTCCTCCAGTGACTTATTGTTGCTAAGTCAACACATTTTACCGTTTGCCAAGCCAACACGGCCAACACGCAGAAACAAGATAAGGTCGGATTATCTAAAAGAGGAAACACCCGGCATTGACTACTTGAAGAGTAGTCAAAGACGCTGCATCTCCAGACTCTGCATCTCCATTTTGAATGGTCACCCGATGGATGTTATCTTTGAGGCTGTGAACATGTGTTAAGTTGAAGATTTGTTTCTGTCACTTTCAGAAGAGCACAATAATGTATTATTACAGGAGATTAGCAATAATGGGTTACAAATGCTGCGAGTTCGTGGATATCATATCTTTTCTTGTTATATTTAGTTTTGCAAGTTAAATAAAATTATTGAGAGATAAATTTATTAAATTAAATTGCAAAATTAACTTTTTAATTTAATTGTTATGTTAGGCTTTAACTGTAATTAAATTCTTAATTGAAATTAAAACTAAGAATTAGACGTTAATATAATAAATTAAAGAATAAGATTAATTAATGAATAATGAATAAATGATAATGAATAAAAACTGAATAATTAATTTTAGTAAAGAATTCTTAAAATGAACGAAAATAAGAATTAAAATTAAAATTAGAATTTAGCTTTAAATTAGAATTAGCAGTCTCGTCAATTAAATAGAAGTACTGAGTGATAAAATGAATGTGAGATATGAGTGGTTTCTGGTGGTTTTAAGCTCTTAAGCTCTTACGAGAGATAAAATTAATAAGTTAAATTGTAAAGTCAACTTTATAATTTAATTTTAGATTATAATTAAACTGTAATTAATTCATCATTGAAATTAACATTAATAAACAGAGATTATTATAACGAAGTTCAAAAACAAGGCTAATTAATAATTGAGAATTGATTAAAAATAATAAAAATTAATTCTAATAAAGAAGTCATAAAATTAAGAATTAAAATTGAGAATTAAAATTTTAATTTAATTAGACTTGAACTTCAAATTAGAATTAATAGTGTCATTAATTAAATGAAATTATTGAGACATAAAATGAGCTGAAAAATAGAAGTGATTTCTGATTGTTTCAAGCTCTTGCGCTGCCCTTTACTGTCATTGGAGAAGTGTTACCCTTATTAAATTAAACTAAATTAAGTTAATAAATTGACCTTATTGAATTAGAGGATTAACCTTTCTCTTTAAGATGGAAAGAAAATTGGTTGCACGCAGCCTCGTCGTGTGGCTGCAATGTCCGTTGCAGCCCGTGTTGCACAAGAAATGAATGTGAAACTTGGAAATGAAGTGGGATACAGCATTCGTTTTGAAGATTGTACGTCAGAAAGGACAGTGGTTAAATACATGACGGATGGAATGCTACTTAGGGAATTTTTGTCTGAGCCAGATTTATCAAGCTATAGGTAACTTCTTTTGTAATCATATAATATTTCTATAAATGCTTGAACCAAATCATGCATGGATTTATAACCTTTAGATTTAGATGACCAAAGTGGGTCCGCTGTCCCTCTTTTGCAATTGTATACTAATTCCTACTCTATTCCCCAACACCCCTTTCTATATTTATTGCCTACACAATTACCTGCCGCCCCTCCTTCATAACAGCTGATAGACATTTATACATCACTACAGATAATTTAAAAAAAAATCAAGTGAATAATTTTCGTTAAATCAATCATTAAGGTAAATACCTGTATCAAGGCCGTATCCAAGGGGGAGGGGGTCCAGGTTTGACCCTCTTTTGCCAGAGGGGTTCATATCCAGATATTCAAGAGGCATGGGTACTATCTCTTTCCGTTAAATTTGCAGCACAACTATTCAAGCTAAACACGTGAAATTTCTGTATAATTATTTTGGAACCCTGAGACTAAAAAATGAACTATAAAAGTTCGAAATAAAAAAAAGAAATAGGGAAATCTTAATTGTAGGTGCTTTATAGTAAATAAAAAAAAAAAAAAAACTGAGCAAATCATTTTTACTGTTTTAGTAGCGTGTATTTATCTTTTGCACTTTTGGAAATGATACAAGGAGTTAGAAAAAAACTTCAAAAACAGAACTCCAAGGTAGCAAGTACTATTTCAACAGAGTAAGATAATAAAGAAAACATCAACATAAAAGGTTAATACAAAACATTACCACAATAAGGAAAACGTCGAACAGTAAAACTAATGAGTAAAGTGACGAATAAAATGCTGCACATAGGAGTCACTGCTATAAATGGTTCTAAAGATAATAATGAAAACTTCAAGATAATAGGTCAATACTAAAACATCAACACAATAAGGAAAGGAAAATTAGTTTCTAAAGTGACGAATAAAATATTGCACCAAGGAGTCACTGCTATAAATGGTTCTAAAGATAATGAGGGAAACGTCAAGATAATAGGTCAATACCAAAACATCAACACAATAAGAAAAAGAAAATTAGTTGCTAAAGTGACGAATAAAATGCTGCACAAAGGAATTAATCTTATAAATGATTCAATAGATAATAAGAAAAACATCAATATAATAGGTCAGTACCAAAACATCAACACAATATATAAAAGGAAAATTAGTGGCTATGGGATGAATTACAAAAACATCAACACAATAAGTAAAAGCAAAATTAGTGGTTAAATTACCTTAAATCGCATTGTCCAGCGAAATAAAGAAAAAATCCTGTAGAGTCGCTGGTTGCTCGTCAGTGACGATGGGGAGCCATTGGTTCGGCGGCTTCCCACTATGTTTTCCGTGGTTTGGTGGACCAATTTTTATCAACGGTGATCTTAAATGCATCGACAGAGGAAGCGGTGACAGCTGCATTGGGAAGACTGTTCCAGTTGGGCACTACTGTATTGGAGAAATAGTGGTTGCGGAGTCTGCTGTGAGCTCTCTTCTGGAGCAGCTTCTTACTATGCCCTCTTGCCCTGGATGATTCGTTAAGTTGGAAAGGCTTCTGAGAAGAGGAATCGGCATGCAGTAGCTTGTAAGCCATGATGACATCACCCCTCCGTTGTCTGTAGACGAGTATTGGGAGCTGTAGATTGTTCATGCGAGATGGATGGTCGAGGTTCTTGCATCCATCAACAGCTTTGGTTGCGCGCCTTTGAACAGACTCTATTTTCTGTTGCTCACCCTTATTCAGGGGCGTGGCAACACACATCCCAAATTCCAGCAATGGTCGCACAAGACCCGTGTACAGCTTTGTCATGGCTTTGAATGATCTGTTATGTACTGTAAGCTTAATTATTCCAAGAGTCTGAGATTCTTTCGCAACTGCTGTATGTGTGTGTTTTTGGAATTTTAATTCTTCATTGACAACTATTCCCAAATCTTTTTCAGCTGCTGAAGAACCATTCGATTGCCTGGAACCATTCCCTCCACTCACATGGTACTGCCACTTCTCATTCTTTTCCCCAAAATGTACTATCTTGCATTTCTGAATGTTAAACTCAAGCTTCCATTGGTGGGCCCAAAGGGAAAGTGAATCCAGGTCTTTCTGTATGGTGGCTCTTGTTGCTGTCGACTCTGTGGGCCCAATAAGATTTGAATCGTCAGCATAAATGGTCATCTTATTTCTTACAGCCCGAAGGTGAAGAATAAAATGCTGCACAAAAAAAAATCACTGCTATAAATGGTTTTATTGATAATAAGGAAAACTTCAACATAATAGGTCAATACCAAAACATCAACATTATAAGTAAAAGGAAAGTTAGTGGCGAAGGTGACGGATAAAATGCTGCACAAAGGAACCACTGCTATAAATGGTTGTATAGATAATAAGGAAAACTTCAAAATAATAGGTCAATACCAAAACAACAAAACAATAAGTAACAGTAAACTATGTGGCTAAAGTGACGAATAAAATGGTGTACAACGGAATTAATTTTATAAATGGTAAGGAAAATGTCAACGTACTAGGTCAACACAAATCAACAACACAATAAGTAACTGTAAAATTAGCGGCTAAAGTGACGAATAAAATACCGCAGAAAGGAATTAATATTGTAAATGGTTTTGTAGATGATCAGGAAAATTTCAACATAATATGTCAACATAAAACAACAACACAATAAGTAACAGTAAAATTAGTGGCTAAATTGACGAATAAAGTGCTGCACAATGGAATTAAGGTTATAAATGGTTCTATAGATGACAAGGAAAATGTCAACATAATAGGTCAACACAAAACAACCACACAATGAGTAACAGTAAAATTACCGGCTAAAGTGACGAAAAAAATACTGCACAAAGGAATTACTGATAAGTGGTTCTACTCCCTGTCAGAATCAGAACTCAAAGCCACCTTTGAATTTATTAACTCATTATCTTCACTTTGATGCAATAGCAGAAGAAAAACAAAAGAAAACCCTGATTATTACCCAATACTTAACAATCCGTAGTACTATTCTGATCAAGTTCATAATGCGTCTCTTTAATTTATTATACATTTAATACCATTACTCAATACCCTACTAAAATTATACTTTTATATCAGACATATTTTCTTAAAGACTTATTAACATTATTCTAACTTTTTGACATACTGATTTAGTAAAAAAAAATCTCAAATAAACACTATACAAAATCTGCCCTATTGAATTTTAAATCCCTGTTTGACATAGCGGGCTTGACAAACTAGGGCAAATTGAACGATTTCAATAGCGAATATTAAACACTAAATCCACTACACTACATTATTCATTACAAATAAACACAACGTCGATGACAATGGAATTGTATGGAATGACAATTAAACCATAATTAAATGTCGAAATGGGTACTAACAGTTAAGAAGGCAATGCAATCTGAATGATAAGACAAATAATAAGGGATGTTAAAATGGGAATATTTAGAACAATTAGAATCCTTATGATCGTTATTGTATCCGTTAGGACAGAACTCTAGCCAAGCAGTAATAATATTATCATTGCAAGCATCACAGTCCGTCATAACCAGAAGACTCTAAAAGGTCTGTTGTGATAATTAAAAGGGCGACGTATGCCATTTTCGTCAAAAATGTGTTAGGAATGTGTCGCGGGTAAATTCAGAATGAGGAATGAAATGGTACAGTCAGAATTGTCTTATCTTGTACCCTTACGAAGGTAAAAAGAACATACGCCAGTTTTGACAGAAGAAGATCGTCCTACGGAGTTGTCGAATAATTATGACAATTACGATACCTTGCTGTTGCCTAGGTGAGGCTCTTTTGGGATAAAAGTCCACTGGTATTCTTTTTAGCTAGTCGAACGTGATATTTAATCGAATAATTTAATTCAGTTCTTAATTTAATAATGATTTATAAATCATTTAGTTTCATTTATTCAATTTTAATTCAATTTAGTGAAATATTTAATTGCCAAATTTTCTTGGAGGGGGGAGGCAGAATGTAATTGTGAGAGTCGGACTATAGGCATTCCAGTTGGAACTCCATGGTAGGTTTATATTGTCTTGTTTCCAAGGAAGTCTGATAAAGTTGTTCTAAAATAAAAGAAAAGGGTAAAGATCCTTCAGAGCCATATCTGGCGCAAAGGGCGTCGAAATCAACGTTTCAGTTGATGGGTCCTTTTCTACAGGGGTAAATCACCCAACCTTGCTGCAGCGGGGATTGATCCCTGGGCCCGGTGTTGCCAAACAGAGTATTATTTCAAAGTGTTACGACAGGCTAAAGCTGGTTTAGGTCACCTTCATTAGTAGCAAAGGAGCATCTATAAGAACAATTTTTCGAGTCAAATTTTGAAAATATTTAATTTTAGATATTCAATCGGTTTCAGATTTTCGTGTTCGTATTATACTGGTTTTGATTTAGATAGAATACGCTCCTTCAACATTTTTATTACGACTATAAAGTACATTGAACATTCAATGTAGGTTAAAGATAGATCGATAGATTTTTATTGCAACAAAACCCGCTTTGGGCCATGGCAAAAAAAATGACACAAAATAATAGCACACGATAATAACATATAACAAAACATGGTAAGTAAAAATAATAATGACAAAACATAACAATTGCAAAAAAAAAACATAATAAAACACGTAATACCATAAAACTAACCAGGGGCAGATCCAGGAATTTCTTAGGGGGGGGGAATAGGTTGATCCGATAAACTTGCATTAGGAGCAAGTTTAATTAACGCAAATTTGCGTTAATTAAGTAAATTACACTACTTTAGACTATGTTCAGGGGGCGTGCACCCCCTTCTCCCCCCTGGATCTCCCACTGAAACTAACTCACATAATTACACAAAATGTCACTTATGATAGATCGATCATGTAAACCCAGACGGACTATGGCTAAAAAAGGAAAAATAAAATTTTAATCAAACAGTTTAAACCCAAAAATGCTTTAAACCCAAATGGACCATTGATAAAAAAGGAAAAATAAAATAACAAACCAATAGTTATATCAAACAGGTCGTAGTAACAAACTGTAAGTAAGGAGCCACTCCGCCCAATAGTAACCGAAACACTAAAAAAAGGAATTCTGATAACAATTAGCACATAATTTTTTTATGCTGGTTCCAAACATATAAAATTCATTAAGTTTAATATTACCTATCAAGTGACCAAAAACATTGGAGGGCAATGAGCCCTCCTCCCACGCCCCTTTTTTCCCAATAACATCTGATCAAAATTTTAAGATAACCATCTGATTCAGCATAGCTAAAAGGTCCAATAATTATGCCTCTGGGGATGGCATGACCCCCCACAGTCATGGGGGAAAGGATGTAAGTTATGCAGTTTGCCCATTGTTTAAATCTGGTATTTCTTATTGGTAAATCTAGGGACATTTTTGGGGGTAAATTTTCTGAAGGGGGGATTTTCCCTGGGTAGACTTTCCCACTGGGAGGAAAATCTTCTGGGGGAAACTGTCCAGATTTAATTTTACACATTTTACACCGGGGGAGGGGGAAAGACCGTAAGATATGCAATTTGCCAATTGTTCTCAGAAAGTGTTTGCTATAAGGAAATATAGCCTACTGAAATTTAAGAAGTTTTTTTGGCTATAAGGAAATATACGAAAATCGAGGGGTAACTTTCCATGGGGAAGATTTTCCTGGAAAAGTTATTAATGGAGAGGGAGGGGATCCCCGCCATGATTTGAAAAACAATCAGAAATCAAATAAAAACTAATAAGAGATAAAAATGCAAAATAAATTTAAAAAATGAAATTTTCCAAGAGGAGGGGGAGGGGAATTTGAGCAGGGGTATATTTTAAATTGAAGAATTTCTCATGGGGAAGGGATTTTGTGGGGGTAAATTTTTCACGGAGAGGAGAGGCAAATTTCCTTGCATGATTTGAAAAAGATCAGAAATTAAATGAAAAAGTACATTTTTTCAACCAAAAGTAAGGAGCAACAACCTCGCTTCTTCAAACCTCGTTCTTTACGCTAAAGTTTGAGTTCTGGGCCCAGTTTTTTTGGTAACGACTCTCGACACACAAGGACCTTTTAGTTTGAATAAGAAGCTTTTTTAAAGCACTAAAAAACTTCAGCATAATCCGTGAGTCCAATGGTTTTTGCATTTTCATCTTTTGATATCCCCTAAAATACAAAATGTTTGTTTAGATAATTTTGAAATTTTATTTTACAAATAGCTCAAAAAGGATGAAAAACATTTAAATAAAATAAATGGGTTAAATAAATAGGTTAAATAAAATAAGGAGTTGAAAAAAAATAGGATGAAATAGAAAGAAAGAAATAGGGTAAAAAAGCTTAAAATAGCTCTTTGGCCATTTAAGAAGCCTTTTTTCTTTTACAATACAAGTGTAATTTATAAATTGACAAACTTCTAAATTTTATCGATATGTATAAGCAAAATGGCTCATACATACATACACAGGCTCAAACAAGTGTAATTTATAAATTGACAAGCTTCTAAATTTTATCGATGTGTATGAGCAAAATGGCTCAAACATACATACAATGGCTCAAACAAGTGTAATTTATAAATTGACAAACTTCTAAATTTTATCGATATATATGAGCAAAACGGCTCATACATACATACAATGGCTCAAACAAGTGTCATTCATATATTGACAAACTTCTAAATTTTATCGATGTGTATGAGGAAAATGGCTCATACATACATACAATGGCTCAAACAAGTGTAATTTATAAATTGACTAACTTCTAAATTTTAACGATATGTATAAGCAAAATGGCTCATACATACATACAAAGGCTCAAACAAATGTAATTTATAAATTGACCAACTTCTAAATTTTATCGATATATATGAGCAAAATGGCTCATACATACATACAATGGCTCAAACAAGTGTCATTTATATATTGACAAACTTCTAAATTTTATCGATATGTATGAGGAAAATGGCTCATGCATACATACAATGGCTCAAACAAGTGTAATTTATAAATTGACTAACTTCTAAATTTTATCGATATGTATAAGCAAAATGGCTCATACATACATACAAAGGCTCAAACAATTGTAATTTATAAATTGACCAACTTCTAAATTTTATCGATATATATGAGCAAAATGGCTCATACATACATACAATGGCTCAAACAAGTGTCATTTATATATTGACAAACTTCTAAATTTTATCGATATGTATGAGGAAAATGGCTCATGCATACATACAATGGCTCAAACAAGTGTAATTTATAAATTGACTAACTTCTATATTTTATCGATTTGTATAAGCGAAATGGCTCATACATACATACAAAGGCTCAAGCAAGTGTAATTTATAAATTGACTAACTTCTAAATTTTATCGACATATATGAGCAAAATGGCTCATACATACATACAATGGCTCAAACAAGTGTCATTTATATATTGACTAACTTCTAAATTTTATCGATGTGTATGAGTAAAATGGCTCATACATACATACAATGGCTCAAACAAGTGTAATTTATAGATTGATAAACTTCTAAATTTTATCGATATGTATTAAAATGGCTCATACGTACATACAATGGCTCAAACAAGTGTAATTTATATATTGACAAACTTCTAAATTTTTATCGATATGTATGAGTAAAATGGCTCATACATACATACAATGGCTCAAACAAGTGTAATTTATATATTGACAAACTTACAATCGATGTGTATGAGGAAAATCGCTCATACATACATACAAAGGCTCAAACCAGTGTAATTTATAAATTGAAAAACTTCTAAATTCTATCGATGTGTATGAGCAAAATGTCTCATACATACATTCAAAGGCACGAACAAGTGTAATTTATAAATTGACAAACTTCTAAATGTTATCGATATGTATGAGCAAAATAGCTCATACATACATAAAAAGGCTCAAACAAGTGTAATTTATAAATTTAGAAATTTCTAAATTTTATCGATATATATGAGCAAAATGGCAATTCATTTAGTTTGAGAAAAAACTTGAGCGCGAGACCTTGATTAGAGGTGTAACTGCAGCTTTAAATAGATTTCTGTCCCCTTTAGAACTGAGGTGGTATAATTGTATTAACATTATTCTTGCTTTGACAATAATAGATTGTCGAGTGACGTATAAGGCCCAAAGTTGTATGTGGTTTGTGGTAAATTTGTCTTTTAATTTAGTTGCTCCTTAGTTATTGAAAGAGGAACATTATCTAGACGCTCTTCCGGTTGTAAAGACCTTTTATAGTTAACCAAGGGTGAAATGTGCCTTATGTAATGTGTTATTAAATATATTTTTTGATATGGTTGTGACCATGTAATACTAATGCTTTTTATTTTCTAGTGTTATGATAATCGATGAGGCCCATGAACGCACCCTACATACAGATATCCTTTTTGGTCTTATCAAAGATATATCAAGGTTCAGGTCAGATCTCAAGTTGTTAATTTCAAGTGCAACTTTGGATGCAGAGAAGTTTTCTGAATTTTTCGACGATGCTCCTGTGTTCAGAATTCCAGGTAATTACCTATGTCTTGATTGCAATCTGATTACGTAATTTCAGTGCCACTCACACACAAAAAAAGCTGTAATTTTAAATTTTAATTGGCATAATTTGTGAACCGAGAATGTGTAAAGATTATCTCCAAGGAAAATGTGTGTTGAGAAAAAGATTTGTCAAAAAAAGCTACTATTATAATACGGTCTAATAAAAAAAAAGAGCTTGGACACAGTTAAAAAAAATGATGTTCTATAGTTCATTTGGAAAACACTCATTAAGTTTTCAAATCCACTATTAATTGTTACTTCCTAAGTTTTGTGTTTTCCACATCTGAAAGTTTAGTCTTTAAATAGAAGCATGCAGTGATTTTTGCAGTGAAGCATTGTTATTTATGATGCATGCATTGATTGTATCGCATCCAAAAAGTTTGATCTAGTCTCTTGAGTAAAAAACTAGCGCTACCAAGCAAAATGAACATTAACTATAAAAGCCGGAATAAAATTATTGCTTGCCTTCATTGTTTTCTATTTTTTATGTTTGCTTTACATTGGGCCAAAGGTAAAAATTCTTATTTCTATGTAAATTTTTGCGTGTTTAGCCTATTTTCTAATTTTTAGCCTAGCCCCAACTCTTTTATAGTCACTACAAAAAAAATTGAAAATATAAGAATCTACCTAGCCTCAGAAAATGTCATGTTGGATCCAAATTCGCCATGCCTTCGGATCTACAAGCATGAAAATGCTTTTGGTATTGGAAAAGTCATAAAACATTGGCAAACTATGTCAAAGTGTGACAAAATATCAAAAAAGCATGGCAAAAACAAAAACATGATCTCTTATTTGAAGATCAACCTTCAATGAATTAGTATTAAGCGTTCTTTATTTTTTATTCGGTTGTGCAACTTTGTTTTGTCAGTGGTGCTGTCAGTGTTTTCACGTTTGTCAGTGTTCAGTGTTTTCAACGTCTGTTGAACCCAAGTATAAGCATCAAATTGTCTATCAGTTTCTCATACTTTTTGTAACAGTTTTTACTAGAATATTTCTAGTAAAAAAAAAAAAAAAAAAAAAAAAAAAAAAAAAATTCAAACGTATTTTTAACAATACAGAGACCCACAAATACCATCTTCAATTTAGATATCTCATTGCATAAAATTGATGCCTTTTATGCAATATTTGTTGTATAATCTTTATAATATCTTTTAATTAAGTTTTAATCTTAAAATCAAGTTTTAATTAAAACCTGCAATAATCTTTGCAGTCTCATAAAAACGTTGATAGTCTTTGCGTAGCCACTATGCATAATCGGTACATAGTGGATGCCAAATTTCTTTCGGATTTGTCAAATACAACGGCAAACGGTAAAACGTGGAACAGAATATATGGATTTTCTCGTCGGGCATGCAATCATCACTGCAAACCTTTCATTTCTTCACAAACCTTTTAGCCTTTCACTTCTTGATGATTAGAATAATAAGAAGCTTTTTTATAAGCACCGAAAAACTTCAACGTGAAGAGCGAGGTATTGAGTAGGGGCTAACTCCCCTCATATACGGAATTAATTTCTGTTCTTTAAGTTTTAACGTTGCTCCTTTTTTCAGTTGAATAAATTAGTGTTTTGTCCAATTTAATATCAACACAGAACGAGTAGAACGTCAGTGTGTTTGGTGACTCATCGGCTGGTTTGCATTTGTGCCTTCCGCTTTCAGAACTAAAAAGCGCCCGATTTTTGAACGTTTTCTGAATTTCTTAGAATCTATATCCATTCCAAGTAAAACCCATCGCAAGTTTTATCTCGTCTATTTTACTTTAGTATTTAGTTTTTTTTATCTGCAATTATTTGTAATATATATATATATATAAATAATATAATTGTGTGCGTATTTATTTTATTTATAGGTAGGAGATTTCCTGTCGATATTTATTATACAAAAGCCCCAGAAGCTGATTATATTGACGCTTGCGTTGTAACGGTCCTCCAAATTCACGTGACACAATCATTAGGTGACATTTTGGTGTTTTTGACGGGTCAGGAAGAGATTGAAACTTGTTTAGAAATTCTTCAAGAAAGAACGAGAAAATTAGGAAAGAAAATCAAAGAGCTTCTGGTCTTGCCGATTTATGCCAATTTGCCTTCAGACATGCAAGCTAAAATTTTCGAACCAACGCCGCCCGGAGCAAGAAAGGTATTTTTTTTTTGTCCAAACCTAATTTTGCATTAAACAATTTACATAATCATAGGCAGCGCAATAGCGCTGCCTAAGTAAAGAACGATGTTGGCACAATGTATTATTTATTTTTGGTTCTCGGACTTAGACCAAGAGACTTCGTATCGAAGGAGTTGTCGTAAAAACTTCGAAAAGGGCTCATTCGATTGAAAAGTGGAGTGGCTTGCGCCCTTTTTAATAGTCCAAAGTGATTGGAAGGCAACTAACACCCCTTCCACGCCCACCACTTCCTCAAACACACCCAATCAAAATTTTGAGACAGCTATTTTGTTCAGCGTAGTTGATTTCAAGATAGAAATTATGTTTTTGAGGAGAAAACTCCCCCACAGCCCCCAAGGCAAGGGTTGTAAGTTACGCCCTGGGGGCATATAAGGTTGTTATAGAAAGCTTTGTCGTAGAAACTTCAAAAAGGGATCATTCGATTGGAAATTCAAAGGGCTAGTGCCCTTTTTAATAGTCGAAAGTGATTGGAGGAAAACTAGCCCCCCTCTCACGCCCACCTATTCCCCAAACACATACAATAAAAATTTGGAGATTCCCATTTTGTTCGACGTAGTTAAAAAGCCTGGAAATTATGTTTTTTGAGGATGACACTCCCCCCACAGCCCGCAGGGCAAGGGTTGTAAATTATGCCCTGGGGGCATATAAGTTTTTTTTATAGAAAGCGTTGTCGTAGAAACTTCAAAAAGGAATCATTCGATTGGAAATTTTAACGGCTAGTGCCCTTTTTAATAGTCGAAAGTGATTGGATGGTAAGTAACCCCCTTCTCACGCCCATCATTTCCCAAAACCCATCCAATAAAAATTTTGAGATAACCATTTTGTTCAACGTAGTTTAAACATCCGGAAATTATGTATTTGAGGATGACAACCCCCTCACAACCCTCGGGTCAAGGGTTGTAAGTTATGCCTTGGGGCATATAAGGTTTTTATAGAAAGCGTTGTCGTAGAAACTTAAAAATGGGCTCATTCAATTGGAAAGTGAAAGGGCTAGTGCCTTTTTTAATAGTGGGGAAGTGATTGGAGGGCAACTAACCCCCCTCTGGCGCCCAAGCTCTGGAAATTTGGTCTTTGAGGATGACACACTCCTCCCCAGCCCTCTGGGCAAGGGTTGTAAGTTATGCCCTGGGGGCATATAAGGTTTTTATTGAGAGCTTTGTCGTAGAAACTTTATAAGGGCTCATTCGATTGGAAATTGAAAGGGCGAGTGCCTTTTTTAATAGTTGAAAGTGATTGGAGAGCAACTAACGCCCCTCTCACGCCCATCATTTCCCCAAACACATCCAATACAAATTTTGAGATAGCCATTTTGTTTAACGTAGTTGAAAGCTTTGGAAATTACGTCTTTGAGGATGACAAGCCCTCAGGACAAGGGTTGTAATTTATTCCCTGGGAGCATATAAGGTGTTTATAGAAAGCGTTGTCGTAGAAACTCAAAAAGGGCTCATTAGATTGGAAAGGGCTAGTGCTAGTGCCTAGTATTAAGCCTAGTGCCTAGCAGTGCTAGTATTAAAAAGGGCTAGTGCCCTTTTTAATAGTCGAAAGTGATTGGAAGGCTTGACATTTTTATACTAAAAATGGATGTGGGTACATGTATTATCATTTTATTTTATTTTTATTTTTTTTTTTTTTTTTTTTTTTGTTTAGACCAGGGAACTTTGTATTGAAGGAGTTGTCGTAAGAATTTCAAAAAGGGATCATTTGATTGAAAATTGAATTAGCCCTTTTTGATAATCGAAAGGGATTGGACGTCAATCATTCCCCCTTCGATTTGCCCCATTGTGTTTAAATAACAAATATTGCCTTAAGATTTAACCAAAATGCACTGTGTTAATGCTAATTCCCTATAAGACATCTCAGCAACATCCCAAGAACAACTGAGGGTATTATGTTCAAACTTTCGGGGCTACTTTTGCTCTTGAAATCTAAACAAATCAAAATCGTAGATATCAAAGAAAGTAAACAGATTTGTTTTGCGAATGGTATCAAGTTTTCTATTTCAGGTCAACTAGAGGAGGTATGAAACTAAAGTAAACACTACTATTTGTGTCCAGATTTTTAAAAGGGTATATGTTGTTAAAAATTGCTGAAAGTTTTTCTCCAGGATACAAATAGCAGGCCAAACTATAAAGTCTTAAAAAAACGAAAAGATTTAAAGAATTATTTTTATTTTCCCTGAAAAAACTATGTCAATATAAAACGAACAGAAATTGATTAAAAAAACGTTTTTCACAAAATAAATTTTTCAAAGAAAAGTAAAGAACTCCATTTAACCAAAAATGAGCAAAAATAAAATCAAATAATCTACCAAGCGTGAAACTACCACAAATCAGCATCGATAAATAAATGAAACCCCAAAACGAACATAAATTACAATAAATAACCGAGTCAAACTCAAAACGAGCAGAAATTAACATGAGTAGGGCTCAAAACTCATATGCCTTCCCAGGACCAGAACATAATTTGCACTTTACTGAAAAAACACAAATGAATGTGCATTGTCAGTTTAATATACATATACTGATATTTAGTAGTCAAAATGTTAATATTATTTGATTTAAAGTTATAAAAGTAAAAACATTTATGTTTTTTTCAGTAAAGTGCAAATTATGTTCTGGCCTTGGGAAGGCATAGGGGTTTTGAGGCCTACTCATGTTAATTTCTGCTCGTTTTGAGTTTGAATCGGTTATTTATTGTAATTTCTGTTCGTTTTGGGGTTTCATTTATTTATCGATGCTGACTTGTAGTAGTTTCACGCTTGGTAGATTATTTGATTTTATTTTTGCTCTCTTTTGGTTGAATGGAGTTCTTTACTTTTCTTTGAAAAACTTATTTTGTGGAAATTTTTTTCAATTAATTCACAAGAAAGGGGTCGGTACTTTAAAAATCGAAATTAATGTAGAAATTACAGATTTCTTGAATCTGCCAGTTTATGCCAATTTGCGTTCTGACAAACAAGTTAATACTATAAGCTTGATTTAGTTCATTGTATTAATATTGTTTCAGGTTTATGTAAAAAGAATATAGAAGCATAAAAAGTTTATCGTGTAAAATTAACTTGGGTGTTATTATGTTTATAAAATATATAAAGTTAGGTATTTAAAGCTGGGTGTCTTCTCTATACATATAGAGTTGGATATGTGCATATAATTTCAAAATTTCTTCAAGACTGCTAGCTACCCTGGTTAAGATGAGTTTATGTTTATCATCCTTCTTCTTTTTTGTCCTGGTTCTCATTTTAGGAATATTACCCTCATCGTAAAGCCTAGTTCCGGAGGGTTGACTACTTGTGCCCCTTGGGCGTAGTATTTGGAGATAGAACTTGCCTATTTTTTAATCTTTTGTCGACTAACTTCGTGAATAGTGTCAAGGTATCCATCAACATTTTCGCCTTCTATTTAAGAGCCCTAGATTCTAGCCTAAAGCCAGCTTGGGAAAAAAAGAATCATCCATCAAATTTTTTAATCTTTTGTCGACTAACTTCGTGAATAGTGTCAAGGTATCCATCAACATTTTCGCCTTCTATTTAAGAGCCCTAGATTCTAGCCTAAAGCCAGCTTGGGAAAAAAAGAATCATCCATCAAATGAGTGGAGAGGGTTCCCCACTGCTCACAAGCTATCAGTGGCAAGCGGCACTGGATCCTTTGAACCTTTTCTAGCATGATATTTTTTTTCCAACCTTAGATTGCTTCTCAAGGGATTTCTTTTTGCGTCTTGGTCAGTGATTTATGTATTTAGGGGATGACTTCCCCCGGGCATGATTTTGGTAGCCATTTTTGGCTACTCTTGAGTCTCTTCAGTCCCATTCACGAATTACCGTGGTTTTAGGGCTGTGAGGCTATAACCTCCACATACTTTGACCTAGCTGTTGCCTATCACTGTTAAGTTGTACGTCAGAGTCCACGCTCGTGCCTACTCATTCGTCGATTTGTAATTTTCTATTTTCTATAAATATTTTCCTGCTTGACAGCTAGTCTGTAGCACCTGATCTATACTAGAGAGTCAACACCATATTTTCCAGGTATCGATTTTGGTTCCAATGTTGTGCCCAGTATAATATTTCATGTTACTTGAAATACCATATTGGTTATTATTTAATCGTGAGTTTCATTTTTCTTTATTGTTTTTTGTATAATGTTTGTCTATTTTCTTTGATTTTTCATATTTTATTTAAGGTAGTTGTTGTCATTGTTTTTTTCAAAAAAATAAAAAAAAATAAAGGTTCCCAGATATGAAGGTTCCCAGATATGAAGCCGAAGTATCTGAACTTTTATTACTATTATTGTATAAATCAGTTTTTTGTTTTCATTGTTTTACTAAAAAAAAATTACCCGTTTTTTATATATTTTGTTTCAATTATAAATGGAAAGGCGGTAGGGTCTAAGAAATTATTTACTCTCAGGGGAACCACTTGAACGTTGTCTCCACTACCTCTTAAACCGTTGCGACCTATGAAAGTCACAAATCAAATTAATGCTAGGAAACTCTGTAAGAGCAGTTCTTTTCAGGCTTTAACCAATGAAATGTGACCTTCCTATAAAAATGTGTCTATCAAATTACGTTTATAAAGCTTTATGTTGGAGCAATTTCTATTAGACTTTAACCTATTAAAAGTAATCAACTTATTAAAAACTTGATTTATAAAAAATTGCAAATCAAATCATTGATACTCCTGCCATTTACCCGTGCCCCAGCCATTTAAACATTTGCCTCTCAATTACTTGGACTATCTGTCTTGGCTTTTCTCTGTCTACAATTACCCAGCCTAGTCTTGACGCAACCTATTGCCCAAAATACTTGATAACTTCAATTTAAAATCAACGGAAACTTTCAAAGCAAACTTTCGAAGAAAACGATTCTTTTAAGGTTTTAACGTATAAAATGTGATCCTTCTATAGAAATTCATAAATTAAATTAGCCTTATGAAGCTTTCTAAGGGAGTGATTCCTCTTAGGGCTTAACCTATGAAATGCAAACTTCCTATAAAGTATCGCAAATCAAGTTAGGGTTAGAAAGCTTTCTATTCGGGCAATTTCTTTTGGGATTTAACTTATTAAGAGTGACCATCCTATAAAAGGACTCGGTATATAAAAAGTCATAAATCCGTTAGGAAACTTCGCGTGGAAGTCTTAGGCTTTAATCAATTGAAAGTGACCAATCACTTAGGGGAATTACCAGAAAATGACCAATCATTTAAAAAAAAACTTGACTTGTAAAAAAAACGCGTGTCAGGTTAATGCTATTAAGCTTTCTATTGGGTCGGTTCCTTTCTGGATTTAATTTATTGAAAGTGACCAACCTATAAAAAGCCTCAAATTGGACCTGTGGATAAAGATCCCTTCAAAGAATTCTTTCACTTTTAGTCATTTTTTAAAAATGACTATTTTTCGGGGGGAAAATGACAGTGATATTTCTTTGCATCTTCAACAACTTAAAGTATGTTACCAGCTTAAAAGTTCCAATTTTCATACAGGCATGTACATAAACATTGATTATGGAGGAGGCCTAAGTTACTGATTTAAAAAATGTAAAAATTGACAAATTGTATAATGTTGCTTAAAAAACTGAATATTAGAATCAAGATAAGAATTCGTAAAATCGTAAGTTAAGAATTCGTTTAGTAACGTCTCCCTAACAGAAATAACATTATCTAAAAACGTCCCCAAATCAGATTCCTCAAATAGCCAAAATATCTAAATTTGCCAAACTATCTAAATTTGGTGGTGGGATGGGGATGCATTAGCCTCAAAGGCCCCACCTAGCTTATGGATCTTTTTCAGGATAAATGATGATTATAAATTATAGCGTTTTTTTTTTCATGTCCAGCCTTTTTCTCTCTTTTTTCACTTGCTTGATTGATACTCCTACACAGCCGAGCTCCATTAGTTTCTTCTTAAGGTTTATTGGAAAAACGGGACTTGCCCACAGCAAAAGGGTTCCTAAGTTAAGTTTTTTTTTCTAATAAACCTTAAGAACGGTCTAATAGAGCTTGGCTATTCTCATTGTGAATGAGAGCAAATTTTTGTCTACGTTTATTCATGTATGAATGATGAATGATCACTGATGATATGATGATTTAATTTAACGATGAAGCAGTCATATTTTGATGATGTAGTCACTGAAAGGTCTATAATTATTTGTTAATCAATAAAAGAACTTGAGCTACTTCCCTGCCTAACTTGTGATTTTGGGGATTTTTGAGATGGAAGATTTAGATTTTTTTTTTTTTTCTCCCCTGTTCCTTCCTGGTCTTGAAGCCTTACAGGGGAAACTATGTTGAAGTTTTTTCTGCTGTAAACTTGTTATTAAATAAACGAACTCTAAATTATGAGATGAGCTCTGACGTATGAGACTGGTGTAAGTTACGAAATCAGTACGAGATTTTCATCCTGTATAGAGATGGACTTGTGGATTCATAAACTTGAAGCTTGCGACCTGTAAACATGCATTTATTTCCTTGGCGAAATGTCCTAAATCTTACGTCTTTTTCCAGTGTATTCTAGCTACCAATATTGCTGAGACGTCATTGACAATCGACAATATTATTTATGTCATAGATCCAGGATTTGCAAAACAGAATTCATACAACCCCAAAACGGGTATGGAGTCCCTAGTTGTCACGCCCATTTCCAAGGTATGCCAAATAAATTTGTTATTAACTGTACTAACTGTGATGGGCTTACCTTAATTTGTGTTGTACATATAATTTTTCTTGTAAATACGGCCTGAGAGACTGAACTTGAAGCTTATTAAACTTTTATCGTAATTTTTGTAATGAAAAGGAGGGGGTAGTGGTAACCACTTTCTCCTGGTTATCCTGAGAGTAATGGACATAAATTGGGGCCTTCGGCTGTGATTTCAGTCGTTCAGCTCAGTGTTTGACCATAAGGGAGGTTATTTTGTGGATTGTGCTTCCAAGATTAGACGTATTGAAGCAAGTAATGGCTGCAAAAACATATCCAGGGGCTCAACTTCCCTGGACAAGTAAAGCGCCAACTGTGGCTGAAGAAAAAATCTTCTGATGAGCAATCAAAGTGGAAGAAAGAAGTTCTCTCGCTTTGCCGGTTTTGAGGTTTGCCGCTCGCTGGCGGCTGGTGAGGGGTGGATGACGCTCTTCTCTCTTGCAAGGGACGAATTTTACCCGCCCAAGCTGGTCAGAAGCTGGTGGCTAGGGTTTTCGGGATTGGGGAAACAATTTTGGACATCTTTACGCTGCCAAGGAAGGCTCTTCTCTAAAAAGGGAGAGGAGACAGACAAGCCATATCTCAAAATACCCCACCCGTAGAGGCATCGATAGCCTAGTGGCCATCGGTGTTCTTTATGTGTGTAGAAGGAGTTTTGAGGTATTGGGCCTTTACGGCCTGAGCGTCGATTCAGCTTTATCAGTTTTGTGAGCTCACGATAATAATAATAATCATGGTAAAATAATAATCATGTTAAAACATTTGAAAAATCCATAGAAATAAGTAGCCTAATAACGAACTAGAAAAAGGAAAAAAAAGAGTTAAGAAGGAATTAGTGCACCAGCACAGATACAAACATGTGAACTAATATCGGAAATCCTGAGGCTTGCTATAGATACCAAATTCTAAAATTTTCTTGTGGTTTATTCTTCTTTATTTTCAACTCTAATTTTGATCTTTTCGATTAACTCAAAGAATTTTTTGCTTGAAAAGATGATCTACATAGGTCACGAGTTTGGTAAAATTCTTTTAGAGCCTTAATTTGGGAAAACATTTTACATATAAATGACGTCACAGGGTTGATATTATCGAACCTATGGTCCTATAAGATCAGGAGAGGGCTCGTTCATGGCATGCGAAATGATTTACAGCAAAACCTGCGGTTAGAAGACATGTGACAACAAGTATTAATAATTGATAATCAATGGATTATTGAGCATCATCAGTAATTTTTGTCGCTGGAGGTGATTTCTTTCAGTGGTTACCTGTTCTACCCCGAAGCACCGTAGTGAAATACTCGAATTGTCAATAAAAAATAGTCATCTTTGGAAGTATTTCAAAAACTTTTCGTTAAATATGCGTGTCAATCCTGAACAGGAACCGTTCGCAAAGTGTATCCTAGAACTGGGAAATGGAGATCTTCCGAAATTGATTTCAATGAAATGGAATTACCTGAGATTATAATTTCCAGCGTAATTTAATTAAAGAATCGTTTGAAAATCGCCTTGCAAAACAAAACTAGAATGTATTGAAGGAACGCGTTATTTTAGCGTCGCTCAAAAAAGAAGTAAGTAAAATTTATGCTGAAATGGTCGATCACCTCCTAGGAGAACACAAATCCTATAAAAGTTGTGATTCTATGAAGGATAAACATGATCCGAGATTGAATTGACGCCAGTATGTTTTAATTCGATTGAAATTGCTGACTTGCCACCACGTGACTAAAAACTAAAGAATAACACGATAATTATGTTAATGCGTAATTTAGATATTTCAGAGGGCATGTGCAATGGAGCGCGCCTGGTTGTTATTGAATTATGTAACAACGTAATGAAAGCAAAAATGATTACTGGCAAAGAAGCTTGAAAAGAAGTTCACATTAATCTGCCGTTAGATGACAAGCGACAGCAAGAATAACTTATATACAAGCCTGCCGCGTGTCAAGTACCTGGGATCGAGTGAAGCTCGGTCTCATGATACTTAGTGTTAAAGTTATAAAAGAAAATTATTTTTAAATGAGCTTTGTTTTCGCTAAAGCTCAAATGAAGCTCTGAATTTTAAAAGCTTTTGGCTGCGTTATCTCTACTCAAACTTGGCATGCTTTTGGACGCTAAGACACAGCTTCTAGTATTTTAATATTATCTAAAATTTGTCTTCTTATTTTCCCAAAAACTTTTCAGCTCTACAGAGAAAACACCCTGCTCGCAAAGTACTGAAGGATGCGTTTCCAAAGCAAGTTACCAATAACTATTTATTATTATCTTTATCCTATAAAGGTTTACTATATTAAGTTTAGCCACCTATATGCTAATAATAAACGAACAGTTGAATTATCTAGTTCATTGGGTAGCACCAACAAATAGACCAATTTTTTCTATTGGTTTACTATACTAAGGTTAGCCACCTATATGCTAATAATAAACGAACAGTTGAATTATCTAGTTCATTGGGTAGCACCAACAAATGGACCAATTTTGTCTATTGGTTTACTATACTATGGTTAGCAACCTATATGCTAATAATAAACGAACAGTTGAATTATCTAGTTCATTGGGTAGCACCAACAAATGGACCAATTTTGTCTATTGGTTTACTATACTAAGGTTAGCCACCTATATGCTAATAATAAACGAACAGTTGAATTATCTAGTTCATTGGGTAGCACCAACAAATGGACCAATTTTGTCTATTGGTTTACTATACTAAGGTTAGCCACCTATATGCTAATAATAAACGAACAGTTGAATTATCTAGTTCATTGGGTAGTACCAACAAATGGACCAATTTTGTCTATTGGCTGGTGGTTTACAATTCCCTCTAATTCTGTCTATTTGCTGACTATTTTATAACACTTGACTTAATTCAAAAATTACACATGACATCTAAAAAATTTTTATACCACGAAGGTACTATTATTTATGAATGCTTATATTTATCACTAGTTTAATTTGTTCATTTGCTTTTTTGGTATTGATTATGACAGATAATTTCATTAGTGAATAGTAAATACATTATTTAATATTTTATTATTTATTCCGCTTTGTTTATTATTCATTTCTTGTTTATTAAAAATTCATTATTTAGTTATAATTACATTTTTATCCAAATACGTACGCAATATTTAGAAACCCTCAGAAAGTGTCTATTATTTAGCTATTTTTCATAGTAGATAGTTTCGTTATTGAATAGTAAATACATAATTATCTGTTTATTTATTTCTTGAAAATAAACAATAAGTATTGTGGATTATAAGCTACTCACTTGATTATTTTTAGTCATTTATTGTCCTTTGTTCATTATTCATTTACTGAAAATTCATTATTTAATTATAATTATGATTATTTTTAATTATCCAATTGTTTGAAAAAATGAGAGAGAAACCTATACAAGAACTACAGGGGGATTAGTCTATGAATTTCTATCAGAAATTATTTTGTAGGGTGCTGTGTAATTGGATGGATAAACGGTTGCAACGCAAAGGGAGGGCTTGGCAAAATTTTAATACGATAGATCAAATTTTCGCTTACAGGTTTTAGCTCGTAAATGTACGAGACAATTGGAAAGTAGGCTATTTACGGTGTCTTTAGACATTAGGTGGGCCTTTGGTGAATTTTTAAGAAGCATGTTAAAAGGATTTTTTGTGAAATTAGGATTGCTAACTAGATAAGTAGAAGTTTTAATGGAAATGTTTGAGGTGGCTAAAGTTGTAATAAAAGTAAGCATTTCTTACTATAGGGCAGTTTTAAATGGGGTAGGACTTAAACAGGGGCACATGAAGGATAATCAAAGATTGTTTTCGTTTAGGGTAAAAAAGACTGGTTAGAATGATAGGATATTGGGAAAAGGTTATTAATTTATCGAATAATAGGCTCGTAAATGCAGCTTTTCTAGAGTGCTTTGCAAGTTCATGGACTTCGCAAATGAGGTCAATTATAAATGGTTGCGGGTTATCAGGGATTTGGAATGACGAGATGGGGATAGGACTGGAGATAGGAAGTATATAAAATTAGTATTGGAAGATTGGGAAATTCAGAAATGGCGGGGGGATTTTGCAGCCTCAACGTCCTTTGGAGTTTACGGGCAGCGGAAGGAAGTCTGGGGATGTGATATTCTTTTTAAAGTGGGCTTGAATAGTGATGAAATTAAGTGGTTTATGACAGGGAGGAGTATTTTTCTGCCTCTTGGAGAATAAAGGAAATATATGTGGATATGATATTCATTTTAGAATGGGTTTAAATAGTAAAATAATAAATAGTTTCGCCCAGGATTACAAGATTCAATGAAATAACTATTTTTGGCAATGTCCCAATGTAGTGTCAAATGAGTGGCTCCTTTCGGTAGTAGGATCAAAAGATTATGGAAAAATAAAAACAAATAGCAAATTATATTGAATTGAGAACGGCACATAGATATGGATTTTAGTAGGGAAGAGGAGGGGGTGAGTGCTGGCTACACAATTGATTGTGTTGCTTATTTTTTTCCCTTTTTTATTGTCATGGTCCTTGTGGCTTTAAAGCATTGAATATCTATCTAAATATTTCTAGCTATGCAACTAATAAAGACTTGAAAGTTTTAGATACCAGAAACGTGGCGGTGAAAGCAAATTAGAACTGGAACACCGAGAGAAATGGAGAGACAGATATTACTGGTAACTTTACTTTATACAAAAAAGGGTGGTAATTGTTAGCTAGAAGAGACACAGACATTTATGTCTAAACTCATATATGAAGCAGTTAAAGCTTCTTTTCATAATAATCAGAAGCGATTATGTATGCTTCATTATTTTAGGCCTCGGCCAATCAGAGGGCAGGACGAGCTGGTCGAGTTGCAGCCGGGAAAGAAGAGACACAGACATTTATGTCTAAACTCATATATGAAGCAGTTAAAGCTTCTTTTCATAATAATCAGAAGCGATTATGTATGCTTCATTATTTTAGGCCTCGGCCAATCAGAGGGCAGGACGAGCTGGTCGAGTTGCAGCCGGGAAATGTTTTAGGCTTTATACGGCATGGGCCTACCAAAATGAGTTAGAAGAAAATGCCATTCCAGAAATTCAGAGGGTAAACCTTGGCAATGTTGTTCTACTACTCAAATCTCTTGGTATCAATGATCTCGTCCATTTCGATTATTTGGATCCTCCTCCTTATGAAACTCTTGTAAGTTTGGTTGTTATATTTATCGATTTATTAGTTTTAAATTAGATGAAAGACTGTGGTCCGAAATTTTACCTTTTCTAACCCCCCACCCCTCCCCTCGTTTGAAGAACCCTCTGATATATTGATTTAGACTTGGATTTGTTTCTTACGTCTGCCGAATTGAAAATTTACAATTAAATGAAGCACTCGCATGTTGGTTCACAAAGCCAACTCGTTAAGAAATCGACTGTTTCGCTCAACAGAATGTACTCAACGCAACTTAAACACGAATCGATTAAAATTCTAAAAAAAATAAAAAAATACCATTGGTCTACAACCCACGAGCCTTCGATAACTAGCCGAAGCGTTCACCCGTAGACCGTCCTGCGCATCAGGATTTTTTTTTGTACCCTTTTATTGTAGACTTTATCGCTCAAGCCATAGCAATCCGATAAATAAATTGAAAAATAAATACATTTTATTTCTATTGCGTAAATATATATTTTATATATATATATATATATATATATATATATATATATATATATATATATATATATATATATATATATATATATATATATATATAATATATTTCTATATTTATTTGTTTACCGTTAAATCCTGTGTTTAATAATTGTTCTCATTTTATTTGTCTAATAGTTGTTTCAACTGACAATTTAACAGCGCTCTCACACCTTGGAGGGTGGATGCACGTCTATAGTGGAAAGGGGGGATGGATGAAGATTTTTGTTTTCAAAAACGAATTCATTTTTACCGATACAACAAGACTGGACTGATGCTATTACTGTTTTGATTTTGCCGTAGTTGAGTTGATTTTATTCTTATCCGTAAAGTTCTAAGACCCTTACATTTCATTCAGTATTTATTCTAAAGTACCGGTGGTAAATTAAAAGAAAAAATTGGGTAGTTTTTTTTAATACTTAAGTATCCTTAATTATTTTCTTTTTGTTCAGTGTAATATGGTAATGTCTATTTATGTTTGGTTTTTATTATATGGAGATTTAACTCTTGTGTTTTTTGTGACCCCTTTGGTAATTAAAAAAAAAAATTGACTTTGACTATTGGCTAATAAATGTAAGCTTCCTTTTATCTTTTTTGATAAGTTCTGTGCGTAACCTCTGCAGATGTTTTGTAACTCCTACTGCTTTTTGTAACTCTTGGTAAAAAAAAGGGAAATTTAACGTTGACGCCGAAATCTCCAAAAACTACCCTTTTTGCAAATCTACTACTAATTTATACTTTTACCATTTCCAAATCCAGAGTGTGTAACTTAGCGTTACAAACAAAAATTGTATTATATTTTACTATTCAACAAAATTTGACCTGTGACCGTGTATGTATTTAGTCAATGTGTAAATTTGTTTTATCATTTTGTGTAATACATGTTTGTCATATGTGTATTTAGTCAGGTTAGTGTAAATGGCTACGAAAGTGTAGCACAAAAACTCTTTCTCTTGAATCAGCTGTCAATAGACTATAGCCTAATATTTGTTACCCCGCTGCTTACATTTAGGCATAAAAAAAAAAAACGAAAAAGGGTAGATACCTCTTAATTAAGACCGTACAGACTACGGCAGAAATATATTTCGGATATTTCAAAGTTATACCCACTTTTTTTCTACCAACAAAAAGAAAAAAAAAATCATTTCAGTAATAGAAAAATGGTAGAGAAAGAACAGGGAACCTAACTTCCTTTGGTTGAAGAGCCAAAAAGGAGTATGAAAGACTCCTTCGGGTACAAGGCTGCGCTCAATAGGGTTTGTTGTCAATAGGACTTAACAGTTCGTTCATATTAATTATGTCTTTTCAGGCTCTTGCTTTGGAGCAGTTATATGCTCTGGGAGCATTAAATCATCGTGGAGAGCTTACGAAAATAGGAAGAAGAATGGCAGAATTTCCTTGTGATCCAATGATGTCAAAAATGCTTTTAGCATCAGAAAAGTAAACCTCTTTTTCTTTCCCTCTCTCTCTCTCTCTCTCTCTCTCTCTCTCTCTCTCTCTCTCTCTCTCTCTCTCTCTCTCTCTCTCTCTCTCTCTCTCCTCTCTGTTCTATCTATCTATTCATATATTGATTTATTTTGATATTTTGATGGTCTTTCACAAAGCCAACTCGTTAAGAAATCGACTGTTTCGCTCATCAGAATGTACTTCCGAAGACTTTTCCGAAGGCTTTCCGAAGACTTTTCCAATTCATCCAAGTACTCTTTCACGATCGAAATACCGATTTGGCTCGACTCATATTGTTCACAAAGCTTCTCGTTCGCTACCTCATGAATTATGAAGTGATAACTAATTTATAAAAGCTCTAAATGATTAAGTTTATTCGAGTTAAAAGATAACCGAGTTAAAGTTCAGAATTCAAAATGGAACTATCAACTGTTTTACGATGACCCTTCTTTTTACGTGATCATCCTTAACTCCTATACTTGTTACAATTTAAGGAATCCAAGCGATATTTAATTTCAGAGTTCAGAGTGAAGCTATTAATTGTTTTGTGATCAATTTTTACACTAGATTCTTTTTTAAATGAGATTCTCCTTTAAACGAGATAATTTAATGTATTTCACTATCTACATCACAAAATTCTCCTGCCAGACTGATCCTGCTAATTCATAAAGTTGTCGACGTTACACGTTAATTTTTAACGTTAAACTAACGTTAAACGTTATTTTAAATGGGGATGATAGATGGTACCACTAATCATTCGCATACGTGATTCATATTTTACGAAGAGGGGGCACTAGTAAAACTTACATTAAAAAGATATATAAAATAGGTCTTTTAAATGTAAAAATATTGAAAAAAACGGAAGTTTTCGAAAATTAGTGTTAGAGTAGGGGGAACGGTCCGATTTTTGGCGGAACTTTGGCCCTCTATTTACAACCATGCCTTTTAACTAAGGCTTGTTACTAAATTTGATATTTATTAAAACTTTCCAACTGAGGAATTTTTTTCTTTTTTTTTGATTAGCAAAGGCTGACCATCCCCCCCCCCCCGCCCAAGAAAAGAAGGAATTGTGCAAAATTCTTCTGGTGTCGTCTTTATTCATAAACTCATGAACTGTATTCCACAGGCTATGATAGAAGTAGTTTCTATTGACACAGCTAGACCCCAATTAGAACTCCAGTAAAAGATATGCCATATCAAACAAAACCACAAAATACGTCGTTCAAATCAAGCGCAATATTGTGCATTGTTTTAAATGTGAGAAACCTCATCTCAAAATAGAATCCTGGAATTAGATAGAACTTATTTGTCAAGTATGGGAGCTCAGGGGACGTTAGTGCGGCCAGTAGAACAAGTCAGGACCAGAACGCCCAAGGAGGAGCCGGAACGGTTGGTAGGGTAAGGGATTCAATCCAGCAGTGGCCAAAATTTTCTGCACATATGTGGAGTCAGTTCCTCGATAAATAGCGTGAGACTTGATTGAGGCTTCTATTAAAATGAAGCTCTGGTTCCAAAAACGTCTTTTGAGAATCGGGATAAGTCATCTCATCAAGAAATGAGGTCCCATGGCTCACACCTGTTTTAATGTTGGCTGAAAGTTGGAGACTTTGTGCTCAGTTTTAACGCGAGTGCCTACAGGGATTTTGAAGATTAGATGGTAGATTCAGTGAAGTGAGGAGATTGGAGCATTTTCTCTTGATTGGAGATTGGAGCTTGTCGCCTTGTAAGAAAAGCATCACAATTTTTTGCTGTGTCTCACAAGAAATATACGGAACTAAATTGGGGTTATATTCAACATGATATATAACTATATTTTTGAAAAAAAAAAATAATTTTAAAATGCCGAATGTAACAAAGTTTTATAAATACTTATAAATATCCCCAACATTATTATTTATTCATATATAATAATGTATTAGTAAGTAACAAATTTATCAAATATATGTTTGTTAAATATATGTTCATTAAATTGATTAAATCTATTTCCTAAATAAGTAAAGTGATAAATACTCCCAGCCAGAACTTCAACTAACGACAACCAAATCTATGTCTAATCTGTCCCTCAAACGTCTGTTCTATAATTAAGATGGATTTTTGCAAGCTCTTCTAAAATTTCTATCCCCAAGACTATAAAAACTGCCACCTTTTAAGGGAACCTATTGACTTCGTTTAATTTCAATGATGCGATATAGTCGCTTAGCTTCAGGCAAAAAAGTTCATATTCTCTTATGAGGATGTGAAGCCAACTGACTATCCAAAAATTAACTGACTGAACTGATCTACCCTCTTTGGGGAAACATCCCGCTCTATAAAGAGGTGGTTTTAGGGAAGGGATAGAGGGAGTATTTGCCACGGGCGCAGAAATTTTAGGGGCGCAAAATTTCAAATAAATAATCTAACGGTTGTAATCATTTTGTAATTTTGAAATTTTATTTTTACTAAAATAAAGTAGAGGGCGCAGTTAATTAATGAAAATAAATGAATTATTAATCAACAAACAAATTAAAAATAGTTAAATAATAACAATTAAAATTGTTAAATTAAAATAATTAATACTATTTAAATAATAAACTGAAAAATGGTTAATCACTGAATTGAAAATAATTTTGTTAATAAATAATAATTTTGATAAAACTTGGCCTGAAAATGTTGTGGGAAACAGGGGGTGGGAGTGCTAATCAAGATTTTACCCCGGGCGCAAAAGAGGCCAGAACCGCCACTGGTCAGTATTGATTCAGTCTTTGAACAGTTAAGATCTATCTATTCTTTTAAAAAGGATTAATCCCAGTTTTGAACTAGTTGTCGGAAAAGGATTTTATTCTGATTTAATTAGACACTGGATTCTTTCAGTAGTTACGAAATAGTGAGAACGCTTTTAAGTCTCATAAAGTATTTAAACATTTATTCAGTAACTGTAACCTAGTGGAATGTGTGACGTCACTGGATAAATTGAATTGACTGGAGTTTCTGACCAATGCATTAATTGAACTTTTGACTTTGTTAAATTGAGTTAATTTCATAAGATATCCCAGTGATGTATTCCAGTTTGGCAATAATAAGGATTATTATTCATCATTCAATGCTCTCGTCAGAATAAGATGTAGTTAAGACCTCTGTGTGGAGTGAATTTATGTGACAATATTATGTCAAGGATTATCGATATTTTTGTGATTAGATGGGACGTAAAAGGAAAAATGCTAAGCAAGAAGGCATGGACAGTTCATTTGACACCTCAGGACTCAGTTCTAGCTCGAAACCGGAAATATCGATACTAGCTGCGGATTTTAAGCAAATTCTTGATGTTGTGAAAGAAAATGGAAATAAGTTGGACAATATCAACAATCAATTAGGAACTCTTACCGCAAGGGTGGATAACTTGGAAAAAGAACAATCGCTACAAACGAATAAGATAAACAATCCTGAATCGAAAATTGGAAAGATTGAGAATGAAACCTCTAGCCTCAAAATGCAAATAAAAACTTGCACGGATGAAATAATGGAATTAAGAAGGAAAAATGAAGATTATATGTTTCGGATTGTGAGAATGGAAGCTGCAAAGCTAGAAAATTATGTCATCATATGGAACGCAGCTTGTAAGGATAATAACTACGCTCAAGTTCTATTCACAGAGGTAGTTCGTCACGGGCTGGAAATGCCCGAAGTAAATTTCACAGTTACTCATTATGATAGCAACCGTAAATTTTTGAAGGTGACACTGAATAAAAAAGACGATAAGTTTGCCATATTGAAGAAGGCTAGCAAGCTTAAGGATAAGACAGTCCCTGGAAACAACAGCAACCTGTTCATCAGTGATGATGTCCCAACTGAAATCCGTAAAGTGCGAAAGCTGCTTCTAGTGAAACGTGACAAATTACGAAAAGATCATGGATGTGATGCCTGGATATCGAAGGTGTTTCAGCCGAATCTGCTAGTGAAAAGACCAGACGGCTCGATTACCAAATACACATTCAATGATGCCATACCGGAGATTGACGATTTCCATAAAAAATTTTCCATCGCCCGAAGGGGAGTGCCTGTTATATTCCCTGTCGATGTTCAAATGTCGTAATGTCGTGGGTTGCAGTAATAGTTCATGTGCCCAAGTAATATGAATGAAAACATTTAAATTGAAAGTGTTTTTTTTTATGTTTAGTTTATATAAGGTGTATTATTATTATTATTTTTTTTTTCTTTCCTTTTTTTTTGTTTAGATCCACATAGAGGTTAAATTAAAAGTTGCGCAGATTAGTCGTACTGAGGGAAAACGACTTGGAATGGAGATTATTTTTTTTTGTTTTTTTAATTGTTATTTTTTATTATGGTTTGCTGGTCTTTTGGGGCATGGTGTGGTTTCTCTTAACGTAGGATTAATATTTGATAATGGATAGAGATAATCGTGAAATTCCATCATCAAGGTTAAAAGAATTTGAGCGGAATTCTCTTTCATTTCAGTCAATTTTTCAAACTATTGTAGCTGGTGATGATGAAGATACTTCTAGTAATTTTGATATCCCAAAAAATCAATATATATTTATGAATGAGCTGGTAAAAAAAAATGTAAATACAAGTAGGATGTCGTTTTGGAATTGCCGGGGTTGGAGGACTGTGCAGGATGTGATTGAAACTTTTTTGTCGGATTCAGATACAGATATATTAGGCCTATGTGAAACTTTTTAGATGATCTTTCAATTGAAAATATACATGTAAAAGATTACCAATTTTTTCACATCGGTCGGAAAAGACAAAAACAAGGGGGTCTAGGTGTTTTGATTAAAAATTGCATACCAGCACGTATAAGGATTGATTTTTTGCCAATGAATATTGAAATGATTTTTGAATCTTGTGTAGTTGAATGCTCTTTTCCAAATAATCGGAAGTTTTTAATTGCAGTTATTTACTGTACTCCGTCATCCAGCCAGATAGAATTTAAAAATCATTTTGAAAGTATGTTGGATAAATTAGCTAGTCTTAATACTCCTTATTTAGTTATGGGTGATTTTAATATTGATTTAATGAAACTCCTATCTGCAGATCAGAATAGAATAGATAGAAATATTTTGCAGTTTTTGGAGGGCCCACTATCTTATGGACTAAACCCCGTATGTTTTGTGCCCTCTAGAATAGCTGATACATCATTTTCACTTATTGATAATATTTTTTCACCTTATAGTGCTGTTAATACATTTATTATTCCTGATGATTCATCTGACCACTGTATAATTATGTCTGATATTCTTATAAATTTCCCGCATAATAAAAAAAATCAAACCAAGCGTAGAGATTTTTCACATAAAAATGTGTTAAGGTTAAAAGAAGGGCTTGGTGATGTTGATTGGAGTCCTGTAATTGATGAGAAGGATCCGAACCAATCATTAGATAAATTTTATTATATTATGAATGAAAAGCTTGATCTTTTTTGCCCATATAAGAGCCCGAGAGGAAAGAAACTTACCCCAAAAAAAACTTGGATAAATGAATCACTTTTGAGATCTATTAATGAGAAAAATCGTTTATATAAAATTAGAATAGAATATCCCACGGAAATAAATATAACGCGTTTTAAAAATTATAAGAATATGCTGGTAAGGATCCTTAGAGTAAGTGAAAGACTTTATTATGAAAAATCTTTTCGAAATTCAGATTCCCCTAGAAAAACTTGGAGTCTGATTAATGATAAAATTGGAAGAAATAAAAAGTTGTTACACCCTGAAGTGTTATTTGATATTAATGGTAAAGAAATTAGAGGACCACAAGCTGTTGCTAAGAAGTTTAGTGAATATTTTGCTAGTATTGGATCATCTGTTGTCTCAGGAGAAGTTGACCTTTCTTCCCCAAGGTCACATAAAAAATATCTACCGCCCACTGAAGATACGAGCATATTTATGGCCCCGGTTACTTTTGCAGAATTTCAAAAGGTCATTAAGAATTTAAAAAATGGTAATTCATTGGGATATGATGAATTTTCAACTAATTTGCTAAAAAATATTGCAGGTGTAATTTTTGAACCATTGCTTCATATTTTAAATTTATGTATTTTCTCAGGTACATTTCCTAAAAGATGGAAAATTGCACGTGTAATACCATTGTATAAAAAAGGAGATAAATCTGATACAAATAATTATCGTCCTATTGCAATTTTATCACCATTGTCTAAAGTATTGGAAAAAATTTTAAAAGGAAGGATTACTAAATATCTAGATAAAATAAATTTTTTTTACCAAATATCAGTTTGGATTTAGGGCAGGCCATTCGACGGAACAAGCAGTTGCAGCTCTTGTATTAGAAATAAATGACTGCTTAGATAGTAATTATCATGTATCTACTGTTTTTTATGATGTTAAAAAAGAATTTGACACTTTAAACCATGAAATTCTTTTTGATAAAATGGAAAATTCCGGTATAAGAGGGAAAGGACTAGATATAATAAGATCATACCTTTATGGACGTAAAATCGTGGTAGATGTTGATGGACATTTGTCTAGTTTAAATGATCTTGAAGATATTGGTGTCCCACAAGGATCGGTATTAGGTCCGCTTTTATTTTTGATGTATATTAATGATCTTCCACGATGTTTGCAGGGAAATAATGGTCTTGCAATTTTATTTGCACATGACACAGCTGTTTATGTTAAAGCGAAGGATTCATCTACATTAATTCAAAATTTGTTTAACACTGTTAGTTCAGTTAATCGATGGTTTGTTTCTAATTATTTAGTACCGAATTTTAAGAAGACTGAATTTATGGTTTTTGGTCATTCAAAACGTGCTACTAAAAAAATTTCATGTCAGGAGCTTCAAGTTGGTGAGCATAAAATACGTAGAGTTCAATCGTATCGTTATTTAGGAGTTTTTATTGATCCCCTTTTGTCATTTCAAACTCATATTGATCATTTAAGTGTGAAACTTTCGCAAAATATTGGGTATATGTATAGTTTGCAACATGTTTTTCCATTTTAAATTTTAAAAATAATTTATCATTCTTTGATTGATCCTTATTTAAATTATTGCAAAATTATTTATTTAAATACTTTTTGGACGCATATAAAACCCCTACAGATCCTTCAAAATAAAGCAGTGAGAATACTTGGAAATTTTTTACATCGTCCATCAAAACTTAGAGATGCATCGGAAAATGAAACATTATTTCTTTTCTTGAATTTATTAGATCTGAAACATATAAGAGAACTTAATATATCAATATGGCATTTTAAAATACAAGATCCTAGTAGTTATTTTTATGAAAAATCTCTGTTGATTCTGCCCCCTCCTTCGGCTCTTAGGTGTTCTGGAACATATCGAATTCCCTTTGTTAATTGTGAAAGATCTAGATTTTCAATTAGATACCAAATACCATTTATTTCAAATAAATATAGGCTGAAAGATAGAATTCAAATTGAGGCATCATTTCGGCAAATATCAGTTCTAAGGAAGATAATATTAAAATTATGTATTGACCTGTGATGGTGGAATAGAAATTATTTTAAATTTTTTTATTATTATTATTATTTTTTTTTGTTTATATTTGTTACCCATGTTGGGATAGCCTTCCGTGCCTCACTTGTCCAGCGTTTGTTTTCTATATGTTTGTTATGTTTTTTGTTTTTTTCTTTAACCAGGTTTTTTTTCTTTCTCTCTTTTGTTATGATGAGAAAATGTTTTTTTTGTTTTGTTTTTTTTTGTTTTTTACCCAATTTTACGAGCTTTGCTCTCTGTTGGGGGTATATGTTTTTTGTTATGTTGATTTAATCAAATAAACAGTTAAACAGTTATATAGCATCATGTCATATGGTACTTGTCTGTTATAGTGCCGACCACTCAAAAAGTGAAGTTAGGTTAATCCGAATGAAAAATACTTAAGTATGATAAAAATATAATACTTAGGAAACAAATTCGGGCTATATGTTTGCTCATTAGGGGGGGGGGGTTAAGGTATAGCGGATCAGCATGCAAAATGTGTTAGGCACAACTATTCTGCATATTACTAAGTAAGAATTGTTTTCTAACTTCACACGGTCCAGATACTTTACCAACACCCCCCCCCACCCCCTAATGTACAAATATATAGCCCAAATTATATATTTCCCATCTATTCTGTCACTTCTCTTTGTCTTGTCCGACGCTGAGCTGAAATAAACTAACGAAAGAAACCGTTTCTACAATGTGTCAATGGATGAACAAGGCGCTATAATAGACAAGTACCTCATATTTTTTGAATCTCACTGACACTTCTTATATAGGATGATTTAAACTCAATTACCTATATATAAACGATACCTCTTTCCATTTCCGATTCAGAACTAAGAAATGTCTATCGAAATCAGTGGCCAGTTTTTTTTTTTTTTTTTTTTTTTTTTTTTTTTTTTTTTTTTTTTTTTAGCATTCACACTACTCTTTTTTAATTATTGAAACTTAATATTAATAATTATTTCTTAATTAATGTATTCTATAGTCTATCTAAAACTGTGATCAGATCTTCTTTTATCTTCTATTTATGCTTTACTCTTTCTTTATTATTAAAATTTGATATTAACAATTATTCCTTAATTGTTGTAGTCTATAGTCAGTCGAAATCATACTTTAGTCTTTCGTAGTTATTGAAACTTAATATTAATGATTCTCTCTTAATTACGTTTCTTGGTTAATGTAGTCTAGGGTTTATTGAAATCTGTGACCAGATTTTTTTTTTTTTTTTTTTTTTTTTTTTTTTTTTTTTTTTTTTTTTTTTTTACTGTTTGTTCTGTTACTTGATAGTTTACTGGTTCTTATTTATTGAAACTTAATATAAATAGTTGTTTCTTAATTGTGCTTCTTATTTAATGTAGTCTATAATATATTGAAATTTGTGACCAGATCTTTTTTTTTATCTTGTGTTCATACTTTAGTCTTTCTTAATTATTGAAACTTAATATTAATGACTGTTTCTTAATTTTTTTTTTTTTTATTATTAATGTAGTCTATAGGCTATCGAAATCTGGAACACAGATTTTATTTTATTTTTTTTTATCTTGTATTCATACTTTACTCATAATTATTGAAAAATTGCAGGTAAATGATCCTTTTTTCTGTAATATAATAGCATGCCCTACTAAAAATAGAACTAGAACCTGAATAGAACCTTACTAAATAAAACTTTATTATGTTTAACATACAAATGATATCAAATTACGCCAATTTTTTTTTTTTTTTAATTAAAATACAACTTATTTGTGTTCTGTTTTAGATACAAATGCGCATCAGAAGCCTGTACGATAGCCGCAATGCTCTCCGTGAATAGTTCTGTTTTTTATCGGCCGAAAGACAAAATACTTCAAGCTGACACTGCAAGAAAAAATTTCTTTGTCCCTGGAGGGGATCATCTGTCACTTTTCAATGTTTATGACCAATGGGTAAAGTTTATTACAGATTTTTTTTTTCATTCTGTTGTGTTTGTATTCGGCTATGTTTGTTTTTTACTTCTTTATGTCATCTATTTTACCCTCTTTTTTTCTTTTTCTTTGGTTATAGGCAGTTTTCTTCTTTACAAGTATTTTTAACTGTCAAATTTTTTTCATCCTTCCCTGAACAAGCAGTAAGTAAACCCGCAAAATAAGACCCTGATGAATTGATTAAATTTCGCTCTGCTTTGTTCTTTCATGTGTAGGCACACTAGATATTTTAAATTGTTTTATTCATTATTGAGAGTTGATCCGAAGCATATTAATTTGAAATTGATTAATTCATCCTACATAGTGCAAAGCTATCCAAGCTATGTTCAAGCTATGTTTGTATGTTTAAATTATTGGATTTTTATCTTTTTTTAAGGCCCTTGTTGATGTTTGTGATCAGTTGTTACCCTCTTACAATAATTATTTTACTAATTCAAAACAAATCTGTAGATGACTCTTTTCTTCTGGCCTTTCGAAACATACATTTTTTTTTTTTTTTTTTTTTTTTTTTTTTATAATGCTGCTGTCACAATATAATTTAGATTCCACTTTGAATTTCTAATTTCCTTAGTCTAATAACATTTTATTTTTGGTGCCATGGTTGCAGTGATGGTTGCAACAATATACCAGTCCAAGATCAGTTTGTCGACTTAATATTCGATATAAATTTTGAAAACTTACAATAAGTAGACCTACTTTAAGAGTACAGAAACCGTAGCCTTTTTGATACCCTTTATACGCAAAGAGCGATGGGGACGGACAAAGGTGAAACAGGAAGGGCATCAATCTTAGATAGGGAGGGTGTAAATTTCTACCTCTTGATTAAAAATCAAGCGATTGATTCAGCCTAATAATGAAATTAAGTGTTTTTGAAGCATTTTGTAATTGCAGAGGAGTGTTTAATACAAACTTTATGAGGCCAACACAGCTACGCACGCTCCTCCTCCACCCCAATCTATTCAAAGCCCCCTTTTTACACCCGCCCACGTAGTTCCCATTTCCTTTAAATCTTTCTTTATGACGTCCTCCCACCCCAGACGGGGACGACCTGCTTTCCGTTTAGCCCTAGATGGTTGGCCGAAAAGAACAATCTTCGGCAATCTGTCATCCTTCATCCGCACAGTGTTTACCAAGCGTAAAACTACTAGAAATTACCATCAATGAATAAATGAAACCCCAAAACGAACAGAAATTACAATAAATAACCGAGTCAAACTCAAAACAAGCAGAAATTAACATGAGTAGGGCTCAAAACCCCTATGCCTTCTCAAGACCAGAACATAATTTGCACTTACTAAAAAAATGCTAATTGTCAGTTTAATATATATATATATGCTGATATTTATTCTTTTAAGTCTTAATAATTTTGATTTATTATAGCTAAAAAAGTGAAAACATTCAAAATGTTTTCTTTCTTTTTTTTAGTAAAGTACAAATTATATCCTGGTCTTGAATAGGCATGGGGGTTGTCTGCCCTACCCATGTTAATTTCTGCTTGTTTTTAGTTTGAGTCGGTTATTTATTGTTGAAACTTTTATATTGTTATTACTACTTCTGCTCTTAAAATTTAACTAAATCAAAAGAGTGTAAGTGTATCCAAGCTGTCAAAGGTCATAGATAGAATTTTTGGGGAATGGTATTTAGTTTTATTTTTCAGGTCAACTAGACGAGGTATAAGACTAAATTAAACACTACTATTTGTGTCAAGATCTTCAAAAGGGTATTTGTTTTTAAAGATTGTCGAAAAACTTTATCCAGCATACAATTAGCAGGCCAAACTATAAATTCTTAAAGGAAAGACAAAAAAAAATAAGGTTTTATTTTCTTTTTCCCTGAAAAAGACTATGTCAATATGAAACGAACAGAAATTAATTTAAAAAAAACTTTTCCCACAAAATGAGTTTTTCAGAAAAAAAAAAGCAAAGGACGCCATTAAACCAAAAATTAGCAAAAATAGAATCAAATAATCTACCAAGCGTAAAACTACCACAAATTAGCAACAATAAATAAATGAAATCCAAAACGAACGTAAATTACAATAAACAACCGAGTCAAACTCAAAACGAGCAAAAATTAATTTGAGTATTTCTCACAATCCCTACGCCTTCTCAAGGAAAGAACATAATTTGCACTTTACTGAAAAAAAATTTAAACATTTTCACTTTTATAAATTTAATAAATAAAAATTATTACGATTTTAAGGAATAAATATCAGCATATGTATATTAAACTGACAAAGCACATTAATTTGTATTTTTTTTTCAGTAAAGAGCAAATTATGTTCTCTTCTTGAGAAGACATAGGGATTGTGAGCCCTATTCATGTTAATTTCCGCTCTTTTTTTAGTTTGACTCGGTTATTTGTTGTAATCTTAATTTGTTGTGGGCTTCATTTATTTATTGATGCTGATTTGTTGTAGTTTTATGCTTGGTAGATTATTTGATTCTATTTTTGCTCATTTTTGGTTGAATGGAGTTTCTTTGAAAAACTTATCTTGTGGGAAAAGTTTTTTTTTTAAATTAATTTATTGTAAAGAACGGAATATTGCCCATAGTAACCGAAATATACCTCCCTCAACCTCGATCTTCACGCTATAGTGTTCAGTACTGATCGAAGCTTCTTTTCCTTCTTGTTGCTTCTTTGGGGGATGATGTCATACGTCATATAAAAAAAAAGATCAAAACGTGCCTGGGTCATCAGATCCCTTTAGTGCTTAGTTATATCTGTATTGATTTTATAATTAAGAACGAACTCTAGGCAATAGTTGTAGGAACATTTAATTAAAACACAATTTTCGAAAAAAAAAAATTATCATATCCGATCATAACCAGTATATATCAGAGCCATGTTAGACCTTCATGTAGATTTATAGCAAAGAACGATATTTATCTCATAGTAATCGAAATATACATCGCTGAACCTTGATCTTCACGCTATAGTGTTCAGTAATTTAAAGACTTCCTCTAATTCTTCTTCTTCTTCATTTTCTTATTCTTTTCTTCTTAAAATGCGATCTTTGGCTACTATTGGCTGAGGTTTGTTTTTTAATAGGTCGAGACTAGTATTTGAACCGTCATAACTATGCCGCTTATTTTCTCGCTTTCCTATATCTTCTAATCACATATTTCTTTGTTCCTCTCTTTCGTTTTCGATTCGTTCTTGTTTTTTTACTCGTGATCGTTGCTGCATTTTATCTTCTAACTGCATATTGCATTGCTCTTCACTTTCGTTTTGACTCTCTGTAATTGTCGTTGTTGCAAGTATTCTAACCACACTTTACTTTATTCTTCATTTATCTTCAAATTGAATATTTCTTTGCTCTTCACTTATGTTTTTGACTCGTTGCAACTGTCGTTGTCACAATTATTCTAACTGCATATTTCTTTATTCTTGATTTTCGTTTATCATTACTTCAGACATATTTTCAATCCTCTTTGCCTTAGCTGCTTGGATTGATCGTGTCACATTTGATGGCCTAGGTTGTTTATTTTCACCCATTGTAAATTTACAGTTTTCGAGTCGTCCTCTTGATCTTGTCTCATTTGATGGTCCTTTTTGTTCATTTGAGCAATTGTTAATTAACGCTTTCGTCCTTTAGGCATTATGAAACTGCTTAAAACGGTTTTTGGAAATTGACTCATTAAACTTTGCATTTTATATTTAGCTATGTTCTTTTGTATTTTTGCATACGTCGTAGATACTAAAAATGATATGCCTGGATACCCATTAGAATAGAATATGATTTATTGGCTAAAATAGCACAAAAGCTAGCATAAGCACGTTAGAACAATTACAATAATAAAACAGATGTTAGGGGATAAACATAAAACAAAAAAAAATAAATCAATTATTAAAGTGTGAATCAAACTGTGCTAAAATAGCACAAGAGCTACCATAAGCACGTCAGAACAATTACGATAGTAAAACAGATGTTAGGGGATAAGCATAAAACAAAAAGTTAAATCAATTATTAAAATAGGAAACAAAAGAGTTTTTGTACCTCATGGTCAACATTTGGGAACACAAGTCAGGTTGGTTATTTGGAGCTCTAAGAGCATTGAGTCTTGTATTAGGAAGGATTGGGAGATTTTCTTTAAAGGGAAGGAGAAAACGTGGATGATAGCCAGAACTAAGGCACTTGTGACAAAAGTTCATGGTAAGGATGTGAAGTCGTGATTCCAATGTAGTAAGTCTAGCCAAACCTTCATCATAATAATGTAGTATAGGACGTCCCCAGTATAATTTGTATTGCTCTTTTTTGAATACTTTCAATTTTAGAACATTGGTCTTTCCTCAGCCCAAGGTGCCAGACAGGGCAAGCATATTCCAGACAGGGTCTTATATGAGAACAATAAATTATTTTAAGGTTCTGGATTGATATGGAGAACCGTTTGAGAATGGAGAAAGATTTAAGGAGAAAACTACCAGATTTAAATAAGTGGGAAATGTGGGAGTTCCATTTAAGGTCATTGTCCAATTGCACACCAAGCAGTTTAACTGTATTTAAATTTGGTATGCAAAGGTAAATATTGATAGGGGGTATATTTTTTTAAAAGAAGAATAGCGTGAAACTGCTTCTGGGTATGCTTAAGTAGAGTTTAACATTGTCAACATCATTTCTTTGTTGTTAATGAGTGAGTCGAGTGTAACGTCCAAAGTATTAGATGTTTGACAAAGGTTCAGTAATGTCAAATCATCTGCAAATTTAAAAGAGTCTCCAAAGCTCGATAAAACATTATTAAAAACAATTACAAATACAAAAGGACCTCAGTCGCTTGAGGCGCTCCACAGGAAATCGAGGAAAAACCTGATGAATCCCCGTTAGAGAGGACTACACATTTTTAACGGCCAGACAAAAAACTAGCTACCATACGTAAAACAAAATCTCTTGCACCTAAAGCCCTTGCATTACCTATAACTGTCTGATGATTCAAGTTATCGAAGGCTTTGCTGGGTAACTACTATTTCCGTTCATCTTAAAACTAATAGCTTATAATCATGGTTGCAGTAGTTGCTGGACCAGAAGTTAGTGACCAAATGTTGAAAACGCGTTTTGAAAAAAAAACTGCCTAATGGGAAAAATTGCCTACTGACTCTGATTCAGAAATAGTAACTATTGCTTCGGTTAATCTTTAAAGTAAAAGCTTACTACGAAGACAAATTTATGGTTTTAAAAAAGAGCCTGAAACCCCTAAGAAATGGTGTCCGAAAGAGATGAAAAGTGCACCATTGGAATCAGCATGGTTGAAAATATAATTTAGCAAAATTACAGTTTCTGACCAGAACAACAAGGAAAATTAGTTTTTTTTTTTTTTCATTTGTAGCACTGATGTGTATCCCTTTTTTCTGTTTTTCCTCCAGGACTTGGGGGATATCAGAACATCATAGAGAGGTGTTTACTGGTTTATTTACTTGCTCATTTTAATAGGTTGCAGCTGTAGTTGCAAGACGAACTACAGCCCATAGTAACCAAAAGCTAAAAACGTACTTAAAAATAAACTGCCTGATGGCAAAAAATTGTCATCTGACGGTAATTCAGGATTGTTAACCATTTTTTCCGTTCACCTTAAATAAAAGTTTATAACGGATACAAAAATATGCTGATTTTGAAAAGGCTGAATAATCCTTGAAATTGGCGTCTGAACGAAACGAAAACTGCATAGATTTATTGTTAAGAACGGTGTCTACCCCATTGTAACCGAAATATACCTCGCTCTTCACGCTATAGTGTTCAGTACTTTAAAGAACCTTCTTCTTCTTATAATTCTGCTTCTTCTTATTCTTTTTCTCCTTAAAACGCGTTTTTTAATCTTTAGCTACTATTGGCTGGGCTTTTTTCTTTACTAGGTCGAGACTATCGCTTGAACCATGATAACCATGCCACTTATTTTCTCACTGTACATTTCTTCTAACCTCATATTTTTTTTATTCTTCTCTTTCATTTTTGATTCGTTCTTGGCAACACTGTTTTTGTTTTGTAACCACATATTTCTTTGCTCTTCACTTTGATTTTTTACTCGTATTTTTGCTGCCGCTTATCTTCTGACTGTACATTTCTTTGCTCTTAACTTTCGTTTTTGACTCGTTGTAATTGTCGTTGTTGCAAGTATTCTAACCACATATTACTTTATTCTTCATTTATCTTCTAATCGAATATTTCTTTGCTCTTCACTTACGTTTTCGACGCGTTGCAATTGCTGTTGTTTTAAGTATTCTAACAGCATATTTCTTTATTCTTCATTTTCGTTTATCATTACTTCAGACATATTTTCAATCCCTTTTTGTCTTAGCTGCTCGGATTGGTCGCGTCCTGTTTGGTGGCCTAGGTCGTTCATTTTCACCCATTGTAAATTTATATTTTTCGAGTCGTCCTCTTGATCTTGTCTTATTTGATGGTCCAGTTTGTTCATTTTGAGCATTTGCTAACTAATGCTTTCGTCCTTTAGGCATTATGAAACCCCTTTAACGGTTTTTGGAAATTGACTTCTTAAACTTTGCATTTTATATTTATCTGTTTTTTTTTGTAATTTTGCATCCGTCATAGATCCTAAAAATGATATTCCTGGATAACTATTTATGCTACTGCCACTTATCTCCTAACCATATATTTGTTTCTTCCACCAGAGCATAGAAAAATTAAAAAAGGGAATGTGACTAGCAGGCTTATCAGAAGAACTGCTTAACATAGCCCTCGAAAAGGATATATAGATCACTTGAAATGACTGGGAAACTCTGCGCTTGACAAGATCGTTACCACAGGGTACGTTGAACTCAAATCCTACATAGCTAAAGGAGAGTCCTTTACACACTGCACTATGGCAACTTCTAGTATAAATGTACCATTCAGTTTGTGGTGTCTAAGAAATGATAATAATTTATCATGGTTGCGTCTGTAGCTGGGATCTGGCAAAAGGTGAATCGAAGCTCATAATAACCAAAAGTTAAAAAAGTCGTCTTGAAAAAAAATACCTAATGAAAAAAAAACGCCATCTGAAATCAGAAATGGTAACTATTATTTCGGTTCATCTTAAAACTATAAGTTTATATTGATAGTTTCAGCAGTTTCTGTACCAAGCTAGTGACCAAAATTTGAAAAACGCAATTTTGAAAAAAAAAATTGCCTAATGCGAAAGATTGTCACTTCGGTTAATCTTTAAAGTAAGAGTCTACTGCGAAAACAAATTTATTGTGATTTCAAAAAAAAAAGTCTGAAACCCCTCAGAAATGCCGTCTGATCGAAATGAAAAGTGTACCATTGGAATCAGCATGGTCGAAAATCACTTTTAGCCGAATTACAGTTTTCCACCAAGAACAACAAGGCAAATCATTTTATTTTTTTTGTAGCACTCCTGTGTCTCTCTTTTTTCTTTTTTTCCTCCATGGCTTGGGGGATAACAGAATATCATAGAGATGTTTACTGGCTTATAATTGTAACTAAAAGTTAAGAAACGTTTAGAACCGGTAGCAATAGTAGTATCAGTAGAATTAATAGTAGTAGCCTTAACTTTAGTAGCAGCAGTAGTAGTAGCAGTAGTAATAGTATTATGAGTAGAAGCAGTAGCAGTAGTAGTATGAGCAGAAGCAGTAGCATTATTGTCTTTTGGTTATTTTAACATCCATGTAAAGTGGCCTCAGAAAAAAAAAGAAAAAAAAAGAATGTATTAGACATTAGAGGCTTATTGCTCTTTACTTAGGCAGTGCTATTATAACAAAAGAGAGTACGACTAGTAGTATCCTTAGTAGGAGTAGTTGTGGCACTATTGGAGGCAGTGTCTTTTTGTTATTTCAACATCCCTCTCAACATACCCTTAAAGCTTCGTCTTAACGCCAAGATATGGCACATCTGCATTATTTTTTTTTTATCTTCTGGTGAAGGCACGACGTATAGTAGGAGTTGTAGAAACTTTGAAAGGGGCTCATTCGACAGGAAATCGAAAGTTCTATTGCCCTTTTTAAGAGTACAAAAGTGATTGGAGGGAAGCCTTATTGCTCCTACGCTCCTTTTAGGTGCCCTCACCCCAAAGACAACCGATCAAAATTTAAGACAGCCATTTAGTTCAAGATAGTTGAAGGGTCTAATCACAATAGCTCCGGGGATGACATGACTCCCCATAGCCCTAAGGGCAATGGCTTTTAAGTTGTGTAAGTTGTTCTTGGTTTACATATAAGTTTTGTTATTAAGAAAGGGGGGCATGCCTGTATCTCCAAAAATGCTAAAAATACAAAGCTGAAACTTTCAGGGGATTTAGAGAGGGATTTTGAACTAAATCAAAACACACCATGTCCTTTCAGGCTATCGAAAGGGCGTAGTAGTATTATCTCAGGAACTGTTAACGGTATTAAAATGAAATTTTAAGTGCATGTTGAGGGGGATGTTTAACTAACCAAAAGACATTGTATGCAATACTACTAACTACTACGACTACTGCTAGTCGTAGTCTGTTTTTTTTCATATGCTGTGCAATATATCTGCCCAAATAAAGAGCGATAAAGCTCTGATTCATTATCTATTAGGCTATTATTTTTTTCCAGTCCACTTTCAATAGAAGAAGTTGTTGTAGAAACCTTATTGGAGGCTCATTTGATTGGAAAGGGGAATTTCTAGTGCCCTATTTGAGAGTCGAAAGAGATTGGAGGGCAGCCAGCCTTGTCCTACGCCCCTTTTAGGTGTCCTCTCTCCAGAGACTATCAATCAAAATTTGATATAACCATTTTCTTTAATAGAGATGAAAAATCCAATAAATATGCCTCTGGAGATGACATGACTCCTCACAGCCCTTGGGGCAAGGACTCTAAGTTATGCAAGTTGCTGCTTGTTTACATATAGGTTTTGTTATTGAGAACGGAGAACATGTTTATTCCTGTATCTCCAGAAAGGCTAAGGGTACTAAGGTGAAACTTTCAGTGAATGTTGAGGTTTGAACTAGTTCAGAGACCACTATATGGTCTGAGATAATATATCAGAGATAATATATATATATATATATATATATATATATATATATATATATATATATATATATATATATATATATATATATATATATAGTGTGTGTGCGTGTGTTCGCATGACGTCATAGATACAAAAAAAAAATCTTTTATAGCTTTTCCCCAGTAATTATTTTTTCTCTAATTACATTGTTATATAATTCAGTAACAACCAGGCGTGTTCTATTGCATATATCCTCTGAAATATCTAAATTACGCAGTAGCATGATTATTGTGTTATTCTTTAGCATGTTCCTGCACTCCAATGTAATTTTGAGTTTTGTCTTTTAACCCCAGATCTCGTTATACAACATTTTCGTTTCCAGTTCAATGTGATTTTCGCCGTCGCTTGTTATATGACTTTTGCTATGGCTGTTCGAAGTCATCTTGTAAATTCCACATGCGTCATAGATACCTAAAACGATACGACTACCACTGGGAAAAATGATTTCATTTGCTTCTTAAATGTATATGAATTTGACGTACTCACACAAAAAATGTTTTCCAAAATTAAGGATCTAAAAGAATTTTCCCCAGCTCGGGACCTATCTAGATTTTTTTGTTTAGGCCAGAAAATCTCAATGTGCCAATTTAAAAAAAAATAAATATGCAACTGTTTTAATACACAATTATTCCTCATTTAAAGAGAATAGATATATATTATATATAAAAAGAGACAGTATTATGCTCCCTCTCCCCTCCTCCCAGAGATAGTTCCTGATCTATTTACCTGCGATAACTTACTGTTAAAAACTTGCAGGAAGAAAGTGGCTTTTCATCCCAATGGTGCTATGAAAATTTTATTCAGCATCGATCGATGAAACGAGCAAGAGATGTACGGGATCAACTGGAAGGTTTAATGCAACGTGTTGAAATCGAAATGACTTCCAGTCCAACTGAAACTGAAAGCATCAGAAAGGTAATTATTTCTTTTTAGCCCCAGTTATAAGTCTAAACTTGGGCAATTTTGGTAGCCACAACCGCCCTTAAATCGGTACTTGTGGGCTAAGGCAGATTTACCAATTACAACACAATTTTGTCATTACTGAAAATTTCCAAATTACCACAATTAAAGTACATCTAAACAAAAAGTATATCTAGTAGATACTTTTATTCTAAAAAATAATTCAGTTTTAGACAGGAATAAAACAGTGTTTAATTTAACTATAAAGGAGGAGTTAAATGATTGGAAATTACTGATAGCCCATGGAAAGTGCATAGAATTTACACTTTATAGGTTACATAGATAAAGCCTATTATAAGTTAAATTAGCTCAAACCTTACAATTGAATAAGAGAGGAATTGGATTAAAGTTAGGAAAATATTAGTAAGGTGGGGGGGAAGGTTACAAAGTATCTCCAATGTAGCAGCAGGTAATTATGAAATTATGGTCGAAGGAGAATTTTCCCTTAGATTGGCGACTTAAAATCTATTTAACAAGGAAAAGTAGCAGTTATGCCATAAGCTATCCATTTATTAAATCTAGTTCCAGAATTTGCCGTTTTCCTTTTACTTTTTATTTCAAAGTTGGCTTAATTTTAAAAATTCATGGGCATGTATGCAAGGTTTTCAAGTCATATGTTTCAACTTTTAAGTATTTACATACCTCTGAAGCGGGCAAAATTTTTCAGTCTTGCTATTCCCCAAGCTCATAAAATGAATTTCGTCAGTGATATCGTTTTTATTTCTAATGTGAGAAGTAATAAACTTATGGACGATGACATTTATCTAAAAAAAATAACTAAATTTGTCACAGAATATTCTGCATTAACAGCAAAGCCTGTTAGACAAGTATAAAAAAGAGGAAAAAACGTACTCATTTATGAGGATCCGAGAAGAAATCCCCCCCCCTCCTCAATAAAACCTCCTTTGAAATAGTTACCGGAATAGCAAAACATGTTTTTCCTCTACTCTAAGCACAGTTCTTTGCCCCCACCCCTAAAAAAAGAAATCGTAAAAGCTTTAATCTTATCCTCTAGCCGTGGAACAAGATAGAGTAGGCTACTTTTTTACTTACTAAAATGTAAAATTCGTCGCCTTTAAGCTACCCAATGCGGAAGTTAGATTAATTACAGAGACGTACCAGTTATGTAAAATATGATTCCGAATACTGCTAAACTTATCGCAATATGCTTATTGTGTGAAGTGCAAAAGGTGAACCATTTGTTTGAAGATAGTATTCTTCCCTCAATAGATGTATTCATTTTTTGCTGGTAACAACCCTGAGATTCATAAAACTACTTGAAAAGTTCCTGCGGTTATTAGATATTCAATTTTTTTGGTCCTACTGCTCCCAACTACTAGTTATAGTACCCAAGCACCTGAAGCAACACAATATATAGCTCTGTCTCTTGGCAATATTCAATTCGAGGGTATCTACCCGTTAGGGAGAAAGTCTTGTGACAAGTAGTTTTGAACCTCAATTAAGAGAGTGTTCAGGCCGGAGTCTGTTAACTCTGCTGCCGCAAGGTAGAATTGTTAAAATCTGATTAAATTCAGAAATATTGGCACCAACCTTCCCAGAAATAGGGATGCCCATGTCTCCGAAAGTGAAGTTTCAGCCCCCCTTTCACCTCTAATGGCGTCATAGTTCATACTGGGTTTCACGTGACTATATCGGTCCTAAAAATTCAATGTATATGATATGAAAAGCTATTAGTTACATTGTCGTTTTATGCTGAAAATGGGAAAATCTATTCAAAAAGGTAATTTTACGAATTCCAAGGTTGACAGGTATATGCGTGACTGGTGATCATCGGCCGTCATTCGAGCGAAGCAAAAGCTTTGCTCAGCAAATATCAGGAAGTTATTCTAAATATAAAGGTCCCAACTTAAGGAATTCATGTAATTGTTTTTTAAAGCCATTATTTGGGACTTTAAATCCTTCAGCACAGGACGGCTGGTCCCCAACCATCTTGGTACTTCCTAACTGAAAGCAGAAAATTGTTATATACAACAATATAATGCCTAATAAAACAGGAAGTACTTGGATACACCGCGGACTCTTTACGATGGATTCGCGAACCTCCTGGGATCCGTGGACCAGATTTTGAAAGCCACTGCACTAGCCAATATAATTTTCTAATAAATTATTTTAAAAGGTAATCGGTAAATAACACACTGATTCATCACCTGGTTACTAAAAGTGCTTCCAATAAAAGTACGAATAAAATCAGAATTTAAAGAGGAGGGATGGGGGGGGGCTGACTGTTCATTTTCAATTTTAGTGTTGCTCATTATTGTCATTTGGAAAGACCTGTGTTTTTTTAATTTAATCAGAGTGTAGGCTGGCCTATCAAGGTGATCATAGTCTAGATCAGGCATAATTGTGGCCAAGAAATATTGCACCAAGTTGACATCTTTGGTCTGAGGTCTCAAGTCATCTGTCTTGTTGTTTCATAGATGGCTAGATAATAACACAGTTGGGTGAATACCAATCATTGCTGCCTCTGAGAATTTAACAATCTCTTAAGATTCACTTGCAAAAAATGCCACGCTTTGCAAAAAAACAAGACATTAAATAATAATAACGTATATGCCTAGTATACTTGTTGAGGGAGATATTATATAAATATACTTTTTCCTAGATTTAAGGCTCAGTACTAAAATCCGAAGATTTTGGGGGAATCCCAAGGAGTGGCAACCCTGGTCCAAATGAGCATTTGGCCTTCGCTATATGCCCACTTTATGGGTCGTGGTCTCACAGGGCTAAATACACTAAGAGGGTATTATTTAATGTTTTTCATCAATAATGTTTTCATATAAAGCGTTCTTAAAAAGATGAGGTTTTTGGTGTTCTGCTTTATTTTTCAAGGCGGAAAAAAAAATATTCTTGAAAACAGTTGTCTTAGGGACAGAGTCTCACGATGATTAATTTTTGAAAAACGAACCTTTGTGATTTATTTATTGTTTTTCTAGAGTATCACTGCTGGGTATTTTTATCACACTGCTAGATTATCAAAAGGTGGATATAAAACAGTAAAGCACAACCAGCCTGTCTTAGTACACCCTAATAGCAGCCTATTTGAGGATCTTCCCCGATGGGTCATCTACCATGAGCTGGTTTTCACAACTAAAGAGTATATGAGACAGGTATGTTTTTTTTTATTATTTTATTTTTTATTCATATTAAAAAACCGCAATAATTTGTTGCAACAAGTTGTTACGTTGCAATAAGTTGTTACTTTAAAAGATGTGTAGTCCAAACTTAAGGTACATACTCCCTCTGGAGCAAGTGATTTCTGCGACAAACCTGTAGCTGTAACTTGCACCAATAATTTATGTAATTAAATTTATTAGTCTCTTAGGCTCTTGTTTAGATCTATAGGTCTAAAAATTATTAAACTATAGGTCTCCCCGTTCGCCTGTGAGTCCAGGGGACTTGTCAGTCATGTGTGTCAATCCTAAACACTTTAGTCCGCCTGAGACTCTAAGTGGGCAATCCTATTGGGCTTAGGTAGGTCACTTATTCACTTCTGAGTCCTAACAACTTCAAATCCCCTGTTTTACACAAAGCAAGTTTTGTCCAAATTACATCAAGTAATATCAATTAAAATTGAATTAAACTTTTTTTGAATTAAATTTTTTTGAATTAAACTTGATTTTGATTTTGAATTAAAATCAAGTTGCCATCAAGCCATGGCTAATCGGAGAAAAAGCCAAGGCAGATAATCTGAGTGAGAGGCAAAGTTGGCATAAGCCTTTTTGAGGATTGTATAAAAATGATGTCATTTTCGCTTGTTGATAGATAGTCTATCAACCATCCATCCTAGGGCAGAACTAAGGTAGATAGTCATAAAACTAAAGGATGAACTAAGGGAAAAAGATCCAAACTTGCTTAAAAAGTACGAATATTTTTCTTTTTTCAAAGATAATCAATGCATTTTCAACGTATTTTTAATCTAAAAAGCTCAGTACACAAAATTTCAAAATTGAATTTGATTGATGGAATCTTCAGCGATGGAATGGTAGCAATTTTTTTATCTTTCGTTGATGTATTAAAACTGTTACAGACCGTTAAAACCATTAGAAATAACGTACCAAAACTTGCACAAGGAACATAAACCGTAAGGATATATTTGGAATAGGTATTTGGAATATATTTGGAATGCAGAAGCACCAAACCTAAAATTTAAAGTGAAAATGTAGTCATACTCCTGCTCCAAAGATCAGTTCCATTAGACAGAGGAATTCAGGTACTAGCCCACTTCAGCCTATTCTTCTTTCACGTGATAAAATATCTTGCATTGTTGTTATTCGCTCAATTGAAAATATGCTTTTTCTGCCATAAATTTTCTTCAAACTCGCCTGGACAGTAGGAGGCAATACTAACGTTCGGGCATAGCCCTTTTTACTTGACAGCTTCACTTAGGCAGACTGGCGCAGCTTAACGTAATACCAATAGTGACCAGAGACCAAAAGGGTCGAATTTATTCGAGTGAAATGTCAACCTTTCATATCAGCAATTATTTTCTGCCAACCTTCCTTATCAGCAATTATTTTCCGCATGGGAGTTCAAAATCTGAATCTCAGCTGAAAAAAGAATGAAGATATACGGGACCTAGAGATCAAACCCGGCTGTAGCAGCACAATACAGGGCCAACGCAGGGACCTTAGCAGTCAAGAAGCGTCGTTAATCCGATTACTTAAGGAATAAAGATTTATTTTGAAATCGGTGTTCTTCAAATTTAAAGAAGAACAGTTTCACGTACTCCCTTGAGAAATATTCGATTATGAAATTAAAACCAGGAGTTTTTTCCTTAAAGAGTCAAATATGTGTTTTGTGCAAATTGTTTGCGTTTTTATCCCAAGGAGAATGTCGTTATCATAGAGCGATTTTCGCAAAATTTAGTATATCTCCAGCTAGTCTATCTGGTGTTTCTTCGTTAAATATCCAGCAAAGTTGTCATGACTTGTCTAGTTGATCATATCCAATGACAGCAATGAAGTTAAAACCAGGAGTTTTTTCCTTAAAGAGTCAAATATGTGTTTTGTGCAAATCGTTTGCGTTTTTATCCCAAGGAGAATGTCGTTATCATATAGCGATTTTCGCAAAATTTTTTATATCTCCGGCTAGTCTATCTGGTGTTTCTTCGTTAAATATCCAGCAAAGTTGTCATGACTTGTCTAGTTGATCATATCCAATGACAGCAATACCTTGTAAATAAATTTTTATAGAAAAATTTCACATTTCAAAAAGTAACGTGTTAATTTGGCTGTGATGTACCTTGAAACAAATTAGTCAACTTCTTTGACATCGTTGTAACATTTTCAAAGGAAAAAAAGAAAATTATTTTATGCTTAAATGAAACCATCTAATAAATATATGTTTTAGCAAGTAAGTATAGGACGCATGCAAGAATAGCAACGAATCTTGCTTCTGAGCATTTTAAACAAAAACAAGCAATTATCCGACCTCTGAAGCTCGTACGTGGGCATAGAAAATAAAAGCTGTTCTTCAACAAAAATTTTTCATCCATCTGATGAATTAGTTTAAAGGCAGAATGTTATAATCTTTCGATGGTGAATCACTGTGGGGAGGAACGTCAACTTCATTAGTTGAATACGTACTTATTATATGAGTGTATATATGCTAAATATTTTGTGGAGACAGATAATTTATTGCAGTTTGAACTCAGGTGCAACAATACGCTGCAGGGCTCGAAACTTGATTCTGGTGATGAAATTTTGCGAAAGCATCTCCACACTTACACAAACAAGAAGGAGTTGAAGATAATTTCTTGCTTAAGTGAGAGCCAAAAAGCATTAATTAGGCAGCAAGTTTACCGCAGAAAGAGAAGATTCCCCTTGTCTGCACGTATACTCGCTTAAGACATGATTTGAACTGAAGAATAGTTCTAAGTGTGTATCATCTTGTCTGTTTGATAAACTGTCGAACAGTCCATAAAATTTCGTAAAAAAATTGTTTAAAGCGTCAGAAAGACTATAGCACAACACAAATTAGGAGTATAGGAAACTTGTTTCAAAATGCTGTATTGTTACTAGCACTGGTTTGCGTGTAAAATTCAAGAAAACAAGCTTATTGTTCATTATCTCATTTGCTTCGGCTAACGCTTATTTCTTGCTGAGAAGGAAGCTCCTTTCTTTGCTCACCATTCATCACGTTAACATTCACTGATATGCTAGCGTGCAATGAGTAGTGAAGTCACAAATTCACTCTGTGTAAAGTTGTCAATATCAGGGGTAGTAAATTTCGCTACCCTTTGCTTATTCTGCGGGCTATAGACTACGAGTTAAGACCATAAGAAACATGGACGGATTAGTCGTTTTTATAAAGAAAGTGAAAGACAAATATTTTAAAATTCCCATCAAAAATGACGTCATCGATTCGTGATATATGACATGTTCTATGTGTGTAGGCTTAAGACCCGAACTACTTACAAGCTTTCCTGGGTGGAGTGGGGACCATCAAAAGCCCACAGAGCTACCTTTTTTTGTCTACTGCTTTATGAATTTGGAAAGTATAAGTAACACCTAGCCATTTCACATGAGATTTTAGAAAATCAGAAACAGTTTTACAATCAGTCATTTGTTTTCTGGTCATCATAAGTATACGACTTTGTCTGTTTTTCTTATGCCTTAAGGTTTGCGAATATATCTCATCGTTTACAGTGCATACAGTCAGTACGTTTCATATACTTTATTTTGTCTGAGGGCTGGGGATCGAGTAGAAACTTCTAAGAATTTTTTTGGGGGGAGGGGGTGAGAGAGGGTAAGATGACATGTAATCTTGTATTTAGGAAAACGGGGTGAAATCTTTTGTATTTTTCACAAAAGAGTATATGCTTCGTTTTTGTCTTTTGCATGATGGTCGTCCAACAGGCGCTTTGTCTAGTCTTAAAATCAAATAAGATCAGTCATTGTTACACGATGTAAGGAATCACTCAGAAGTACAGTCGTTCCTGGGTTGTGGGTTTTTCCCTCCGCAAAACAAAGGCAGTGACATTGAATTAATGTTCCCCTTAAGCAGACTGAAGCCCAAAGCAGCCTCTTGATTGTGGTGAAAGCCTTGGATCTTGATTCGCGTTATACCACATAAAAAATTCTCTATTGTAGCTACTTTTAACGCAATTTTCATTCAACGTCATGTCTAATTTGCTATGAACAGATTTTTCAATGAAGAAACCTGAGGCCAGATCAAAAATTTACAAATAAAAAGGAATGCAATAATATGCTCTTCGATTTGAATTACCAATGTGAACACTCAAGAGTAAATTGGATAGTATCAGCATTTCTATTGAATAAATACAATTTTATGAGAGGTCAGTTGTTATGGCGCTGCGAGTACGATTTTTTTCATTGCTATTAGGTCAGCAGGTACGTAATTATTCATGTTTTTCCTTATACACGTGTGGGTGTTCTGCATGTGGAAACAGTTTAGTATCAACGCATTAATAAGGAGTATCATACCCTGCCTTTCCAGTATTTTAGGAATATTGGAAAGGCAGGGCAAGGTACACGAAGATTGTTTGGTTGTTGTGTTGTTGTGATGTTGGTTGTTGTTGTTCTATGGTGATTGTTGCTACAGGATTATGGCAATTGTCACTTGGAAAGAGTCAGTGTACATGCCAAAAATAAACAAGAGAAGAAATTTCATTGTCGAATCCTTGGATTGACTTTATACAGTTAAAAGGATATTATACAAAAACTGACAAAAATCATGTTAAAGGCTATTTGGCAATCTTTTGAGAAGCCAATATGACCGTTTACAAACTTACAAATCTTCTCAATAAAAAAGTACTTACGCAGCATATAATATTGGATGATTGGTGTGAATTCAAATCAAAAGTGGTACGAGCATTACCGTGGTTGCATCGGTAGCTGCAACCTAATTTCCAATTGCTATTGTATACAAACAAGTGTTTGATTTACCGAAAAGGAATTCCTGGAGTGGTTTTAGTAAGTAACCTCTGAGAGGCAGGGAGGAGAGTAGAATGTCCCTAACTAAACTGGAATATGAAACTACAATATGACCTAAAATCTTAAAGAATGCCGATAGCATTCTTATACTTTGTTTATTACCCTTTGTCATCGAACATGAAGATAGGAAACGACATATTTCCCTTGCTTTTTTTGTAATTAAACGAGGCCAAGTTTTTATTACAAAGAAGCGCAAAATAAATTCTTAGAAGCGAAAGAAGAAACTTAGAAAAAAGAAAAATAATGTAAGCGTTCCGAAAAAATTGGCGTGTTAAATTTTTAATCGCTGGTATTGTTTATCTGACAACGTTGGACTCTTGAACTATCTTGTGTATTAGTATAAAATGCCTGTATACTCAGTTAATCTGAAGTGGTTTAAAAAATTATATTATAATTTAAAAGTAAATACTGATAAGCAACCATGGGCTTTTAAAATACAGTTGCTTATGATCACAGGCGTAATTCCTGAGAGACAAAAAGTTATATTGAAAGGGAAAAGGTTGAAAGACTATACTTGGTATGGGTTTGATATCAAAAATGGTGTTACGTTAACATTAGTAGGAACTGGGGAAGAAAACATTCCTGTCGAGCCTTGGGAAAATGAAGAACTGGACCCTAGTGATTATTACAGTGAAGATGAGCTTGTTACAGACGCCGTCTTCCCTATTCACTCAGAAGATCAAATTGCAATGACTTACATTACTGCAACCTTACATCTATTGTTAACCATCACTGATCTATTTAAATATATTTTTAATAATGAAATTGACATTCCTTGGTCTGGTTCAATTAGGAAGATTGTAGACATATTGATGGATCAATTTGAATTTTATAGTGAAGAAGGTTACACTAAGCCGGCAGAACTGTTCGAACATGTCATTGCTGAATTCCCTCATCTTGATCAGGAAGGTATATTTATCCGGCAAGATGCCAATGAATTCTTATTGTGGGTATTACTCGCACTTAAGCAAGGACTTCCACCGCTACAAGTTGGAAATCAACACACAAACAACCCATCATTTATTGATCAGTTTTTGGGTGGTTTTCTCTCGTGTAAAATTAGAAATTTAGAAGATCCGCATGAGCCAGTTTCGTATGCTGTAGAGGCTTTTCTTCAGTTGAGCTGTATTATTTCCAGTGAAGTGAATTGCCTGGAAGACGGCATTAGGCTCAAGTTAAAAGAAGAGATCATCCGGTATTCTGAGATTATGGGTCGTGATGCTGTATATGAAAAAAGATATGAAATCAGCCGTTTACCTTCGCATTTGTTTATTAAGATGGAACGCTTTTCAAAGAAGGAAGGGAACAGTGAATATATTAAAAATAATAAGAATGTTCAGTTGCCTCCTCATCTGGATGTTTACGAGTTTTGCACTGAGGAACTGAAAGCTAATTTAATTCCAATGAGAAGAAAAGTTGAAAGTAATGTTGGAAATGTAAGAGACAAAGGAGGAAGTGAGGAGGAAATTGGGTGGTTCCTCGATGACATTGGATCAAACAATTCAGGGTACTATGAACTTAAAGCTGTATTGATTCACCATGGGGAATCAATTTCAAATGGAGATTATCAAGTTTGGTTCAAACAAGGGAATGAATGGTTGCAATATGACAATGATTATGCTGCTGAAACAGAATACATTTTGGACTTGTGCAGAGGCACAGAGGGACCCTGTGCCTATATTCTGCTTTATGGTACAAGAAAATTTATTAAGACCTAAAATATTTTAACTTAAATGGTGTAGCCATTTATTCAAGGTACAGATTACCGTTGGTTCTTGCATATGTTTACAAGAGCAATGTTCACTTATAACGACCCTTTAATTGTCATCATTTGCAGTTTCAGTGGTAAGTAAGTAATCGGATTAACGACACTTCTTGCCTACTATGGCCCCTGCATCCACCCTGTAGTGTGTTACTACAGCCGTGTTTGATCTCTTTTTCTCGTATTACCAAGTTAAGGTCAAGCCCACCGCGCCCCAACAGGACGAAGAAGAGTCCTTTCGCTACTATACTGTGGCAACTATCTGCAGTTTCAATTCCTCTTTCCAGAGAGCAACTATGTTGCGCAACTAGATCGTTTTTCTAAGCAACAGCCACGGATGGCGACAATGATAATTTGATTTAAAAGCTGATGTTGAAAAGATGAAACGATGTAAAAACCTATGTGAGCATAAAAGCTGAAATTGATTGTTAATGCAATTGACAAATATTACCTATTGTCCGACTTTTTTTCATATATGAACTAAGAATTAAGGCTTCGGCTGTTGCATGCCTGGTCGATTTTGTGACTTGAATAACACGAGCCAGAAATTGTCCAAATTCCTCCTTAAATGGTGAATTAACTGTAGTTTATGTAAACCTTTAATGCCCTCTTGGTTGACATAAAGCCTTCTCGAAGATTTGAATGTAACAGCTACCAGAAAAACGGGTGATTATCATTCTTTACAAAAAATCTTCCGCTCGAAAGCTCTATTCTACCATTTGCTACTCCATTATCGGACTATGACTCAGTACATGTGTCCCCATTTTCCACTACCAGTGTAGTAATAGACTATCAAAATCTAAAATAAAAGTCTGAATAAAGAAGATGAATAATTTCTTTCTATAATTGCGTAAACCTCATGAAGTGACAGTCCGTTTCTGAAGGCCTGTTTGAGGACTAAGTTAAAGCTTTTTGTTGATTTCAATTATTTTTTTATTTAAAATGTTTAATATGGCAATTTGAAATGTTTTTCTTATTACCACTCGAGCGTTGATTTTGGTGATAATCCCTGTTTTATGTGAAAAAAAAAACCCAACAAATTCTTATAAATTTTTTAAATACTTATCTGTCTAGACCTAAGCGAGTAAGTGAGCGAATAAACAAATAACCGGTAACGCTGGCTGTTTTTTACATGGCTGTAACTACAGCATATGTGCGGAAATTTGGTTATGTCTTGTTTATTAGTTAAAGAGTGCACCAAATGTATAATATGGTAAATATGCATATTCTATGTGTCTTGTTCAAGATATCTTTACGTATGTTGTCCTGGTTAGGATGTGTCAATACTTCGCATAATGAGAAAATGGAATTTTTTATAGGAAGTAATGACAACTGATATGAAAAATCGCATAGCGTGAACGTTTTTGGTAAAATCAAGATATTTGACATTTTGCTAAAAAAAAAATGAACTTGGTTAAAAATCAAGCAGTTTTTATTGTCAAAAAAGAATATTTACGTAATATCATGTGTAGATATTTCTATTGACGTTTCACTGTTTCACTGCTTATTTCGCTGTGCTTCATTTTTGTCTTTTAACCTCTTGATTTGACACCGTCCTTATTTTTCTTGCAGTGCTCTTTCCTTCATGCATTCATGCATTAATTCAAAGCTGATTACAAAAATCACAATTTTCCTTTCTATCCCTTTTGGTTTCAGTTGATTGAAGCTCTATAAGTTCAATCCGAACGATCGACTGAAAAAAATTCATTTCTTCTAAGATATCCTGATTTAAGCAAGTTTACCTTTGACAGCGTCTTTGTTTTTCTCATTGTGCTGTTTCCTTCACACATTCAACATATTAAGCAATTCAAAACTGATCACAAAGATGACAATTTTCCTTTCTAATTCTTTCTGTTTTAGTTGATTGACGCTCTAGAAGTTAAATTACGAACGATCGACCAAAAAAAAAACCTTTTGTACTTTTTTCCTAAGTTGTTTTGATTTATGCAAAGTATTAATGTACGAAGGATAAGAAACGTATATGATTTTGACGTCATTCATATGAAAAAGATCTTTTAAAAATTAAGGCTCTAAACGAATTTTCCCATAGTCTTCACCTATCTAGGTCGTTTTTTAGGCCAGAAAATGTTAACGGGCCAATTTTCAGAAAAATTATCGAGCCGTTTTCGAAAAGTAGCATCACCTCTTCACCTTCATTTATTCCGAATCTAAGCAGCTTAATATTCTTAACATTAATTTTCAAAACATTATTGCACCCTGAACTCTCAAAAATTAGAAAATTCTTACATTTTGCTTACATTTTTATCTAGGACACCCAAATTATCTGCACAGTCTAAGTCTAGGAAATTTTGTCTTTCCATTTGATTCCATATTCTCCGATAGCCTTCGCCATGCTCCTTAGGACAAATTCTATCAAAATAATCCGTATAAACGAGAATAGGACAACCCTGCTAAACTCCTGATTCATCACCAAACGAGCTGCTGACCACACGTGCTGTCTTGATCGCATCCATATTACTCTCGTGCATTGCACTAATCACTTTAATATACTTTTCTGGTATTATAGGCAGCGCAATAGCGCTGGTTAAGTAAAGAACGATGTTGGCAAAATGTATTATTTATTATTTTTTTCTTGGTCTTAGACCAGGGCACTTCGTATCGAAGGAGTTGTCGTAGAAACTTCAAAAGGGGCTCATTCGATTGGAAATTAGAGTGGATTTTGCCCTTTTTAATAGTCGAAAGTGATTGGAAGGCAACTAACACCTCTTCCACGCCCATTATTTCCCCAAACACATCCAATCAAAATTTTTGAGATAGCTATTTTATTCAGCATAGTTGATTTCCAGATAGAAATTATGCTTTTGAGGAGGACACTCCCCCACAGCCCTCAGGGCAAGGGTTGTAAGTTATGCCCTGGGGGTATATAAGGTTTTTCTAGAAAGCTTTGTTGCATAAACTTCAAAAAGGTTCGTTTGATTTGAAATTGAAAGGGCTAGTGTCCTTTTTAATAGTCGAAAGTGATTGGAGGGCAACTAACCTCCCTCTCACGCCCACCTTTTCATATGAAAAAGATCTTTTAAAAATTAAGGCTTTAAACGAATTTTTCCATAGTCTTCACCTATCTAGGTCGTTTTTTTAGGCCAGAAAATGTTAACGGGCCAATTTTCAGAAAAATTATCGAGCCGTTTTCGAAATGTAACATCACCTCTTTACCTTCATTTATTCCGAATCTAAGCAGCTTAATATTCTTAACATTAATTTTCAAATCATTATTGCACCCTGAACTCTCAAAAATTAGAAAATTCTTTCATGTTGCTTTTATTTTTATCTAGGACATCCAAATTATCTGCACAGTCTAAGTCTAGGAAATTTTGGATTTCCATTTGATTCCGTATTCTCCCATAGCCTTCGCCATGCTCCTTAGGACAAATTCTATCAAAATAATCCGTATAAACGAGGATAGGACACAACCCTGCTAAACTCCTGATTCATCACCAAACGAGCTGCTGACCACACTTACTGTCTTGATCGCATCCATATTGCTCTCGTGCATTGCACTAATCACTTTAATATATTTTTCTGGTATCATAGGCAGCGCAATAGCGCTGGCTAATTAAAGAACGATGTTGGCACAATGTATTGTTTTTTTTTGCTTAGTATTAGACCAGGACAGTTCGTATCAAAGGAGTTGTCGTAGAAACTTCTAAAAGGGCTCATTCGATCGGAAATTGGAGTGGCTTGTGCCCTTTTTAGTAGTCGAAAGTGATTGGAAGGCAACCATTTCCCCAAACACATCCAATCAACATTTTTAGATAGCCATTTTGTTCAGCGTAGTTGATTTCCAGATAGAAATTATGTTTTTGAGGAGGACACTCCCCCCCAGCCATCAGGGCAAGGGTTTGTAAGTTATGCCCTGGGGGTATATAAGGTTTTTGTGGAAAGCTTTGTCATAGAAACTTCAAAAAGGGCACATTCAATTGGAAATTCAAAGGGCTAGTGCCCTTTTTAATTGTCGAATGTGATTGGAGGGCAACTACCTCCCTCTCACGCCCACCTTTTCCACAAACACGTCCAATCAAAATTTAGAGATGGCATTTTGTTCAACGTAGTTGAAAGTTCTGGAAATTAGGTCTTTAAGGGTGACAACCCTCCTCCCCACAGCCCTCAGAGCAAGGGTTGTAAGTTATGCACTGGGGGCATTTAAAGTTTTTTATAGAAAGCGTTGTCGTAGAAACTTCAAAAAGGGTAAATTTGATTGGAAATTGAAATGGCTAGTGCCCTTTTTAATAGTGGAAAGTGATTGGAAGGCAACTAAAACCCCTTCCACGCCATCCATTTATCTCCAAACACATCCAATCAAAATTTTGAGATAGCCATTTTGTTCAAAGTAGTTGAAAGGTCCGGAAATTATATCTAAGAGGATGAAACTCCCCACACACCCCTCAAGGTAAGGGTTGTAAGCTGTGCCCTGGGGGCATATAAGGTTTTTATTGAAAGCTTTGTCGTAGAAACTTGAAAAAGGCCTCATTCGATTGCTCGAAAGTGATTTGAGGGCATCTAATCCCCCTCTCACGCCCACCCTTTCCCCAAACACATCCAATTAAAATATTTAGATAGTCGTTTCTTTCAACGTAGTTAAAAGTTTTAGAAATACGGTCTTTGAGGATGATAACCACCTCAGAGCCCTCGGGGCAACGGTTGTAAGTTATGTCCTGGGAGTATAAAAGGTTTTTATAGATAGTGATATTGTAGAAACTTCAAAAAGGACTTTTTCGATTGGAAACTAGAAGGGTTTGTGTTCTTTTTAGTAGTCACAAGTCATTGGAGGATAATTGACACCCCTTTCAAATCCATCATGTCCCCAAACACATCCAATCAAAATTTTGAGATGTCATTTTGTTCGACGTAGTTAAAAAGTCTGGAAATTGTGTTTTTGAGGATGACAGTCCCCCCACAGCCCTCAGGGCAACGGTTGTAAGTTATGCCCTGGGGGCATATAAGATTTTTTTTTATGGAAAGCGTTGTCGTAGAAACTTCAAAAAGGAATCATTCGATTGGAAATTGAAACGGCCTGTGCCCTTTTTGATAGTTGAAAGTGATTGGATGGCAAGTAACCCCCTCTTGAGCCAACCATTTCCCCAAACACATCCAATCAAAACTTTGAAATTGCCATTTTATTCGACGTAGTTAAAAAGTCTGGAAATTACGTTTTTGAGGATGATAATCCCCCTCACAGCCCTCAGGTCAAGGGTTGTAAGTTATGCCCTGGGGGTACATAAGGTTTTTATAGAAAGTATTGTCGTAGAAACTTCAAAACGGCTCATTCGATTGGAAATTGAAAGGGTTAGTGCCTCTTTTAATAGTTGAAAGTGATTGGAGAGCAACCAACGCCCCTCTCACACCCACCATTTCCTCAAATGCATCCAATCAAAATTTTGTTCAGCGTAGTTGATTTCCAAATAGAAAATATCTCTTTGAGGAGGACACTCCCCCACAACTCTCAGGGCAAGGGTTTTAAGTTATGCCCTGAGGGTATATAAGAACAATATTGGCACAATGTACCCTTTATTATTTTTTTTCTTTAGAGCAGGGCACTTCTTATGGAAGGGGTCGTCGTAGAGACTTCAAAAGGGATTCATTCGATCGGAAATCGAGAGTTCTAGGGCCCTTTTCAATAGTCGAAGTAATTGGAGGGCAACTAACCCCCCCACGCCCATCATTCCCCCAAACACATCCAAACAAAATTTTGAGATCAACTACTGAAAGTTCTGGAAATTAGGGCTTTTAGGATGATAACCCCCTCAGAGTCCTCGGTGCAAGGGTTGTAAGTTATGCCCTGGGGGCATATAAGGTTTATATAGAAAGTTGTTGTATAAATCATAGAGTTCTTTTCTTTTTTGGAGAAGTTCTTTTCAGCTTGGAGCGCAGGGCTGGATAAATCAACTAGAACATTATAAATATAGAAACTATTAGAAATATAGAGAACGAAGTAAAAGAAGAAGCACTTTAGTAGAATGTTGTACCTATATAAATCACCATAGATCTTGCAAGCACACTAGTTAATTTTGGTGTCTGAATGAATGAATTCACTTCCAAATGACATAAGACAAATGTAGCCAGATATTAGAGACTTCCTCCCTCTTTTTTTGCATCCAGTGCCTTAAAAACGAATGCACAAACATAAGAGCAATTCGAAAGAAATAAAGAAATATTTTTCATAATGCTCAGGGTCACCAATTCACGAAAATGCGGAGGGTGATTTTCTTCATTTTTTTTATGAAGAGGAGAAAGGTCTTTCTCAAACTCTAGGAGGTTTTACTTTTTTTTCGATCTTTTCGAGAAAAACACCAAGAAAGGTATTTTCAAAATCTAGGGGGAGTAATTGTAGGTAGTCTGAGGAGGGGAAAGTAAGTAGCTAAATTACTAATTTATTAAAAGTAAATTGCTTAACCATTCAGCATGAATTATTAAACAACTAATGCAATTAATAAATACTAATCATCAATACAAGAAACAAAAAATAACTTCAAGAACATAAATCTGGTATTCAAGCTATCCGCGTTCATAAAATCGGTATTCAACTTATGTAACTAGCAACGAGGGTAAAGAAAGGAAGAATAAGGGGAAGATTGCCTCTTTTCATAGGCAGAACCTGCCTATGTAAAGTAAAGAGCGATGTGGCCACAATGTGTTTTTTTTTTTCTTCTTTTTTCTTCGACAGGCACTTCGTATCGAAGAAGTTGTAGTAGAGACTTCGAAAAGGGCTCATTTAATTGGAAATTGGAGTGTCTAATGCCATTTTTCATATTTAAAATTGACTGGAGGGCACCTCGCCCCCCCCCCACGCCCAGCATTCCCCCCCACACATCCAATCAAAATTTTGAGATAGCCATTTTGTTCAGCGTAGTTGATTTCCAGATAGAAAATATCTCTTTGAGGAGCACACTCCCTCACAACCCTCAGGGCAAGGGTTTTAAGTTATGCCCTGAGGGCATATAAGAACAATATTGGCACAATGTACCCTTTATTATTTTTTTCCTTTAGAGCAGGGCACTTCATATGGAAGGGGTTGTCGTAGAGACTTCAAAAGGGACTCATTCGAATGGAAATCGAGAGTTCTAGGGCCCTTTCCAATAGTCGAAAGTGATTGGAGGGCAACTAACCCCCCCCCCCCATGCCCATCATTCCCCCAAACACATCCAATCAAAATTTCGAGATAGCCATTTTGTTCAGCTTAGTTGATTTCCAGATAGAAAATGTGTTTTTGAGGAGGACACTCCCCCACAACCCTCAGGGCAAGGGTTTTAAGTTATGTCCTGGGGGGCATATAAGGTTTTTATAGCAGGCATTTTCGTAGAAACTTCAAAACAGGCTTATTCGATTGGAAACTCGAAGGGCTCGTACCCTTTTTAATAGTCGAAAGTGATTGGAGGGCAACTAGCCCCCCCCCACCGTCCATCATTCTCCCAGACAAATCCGATCAAAATTTTGAGATAGCCATTTTGTTCAGCTTACTTGATTTCCAGACACAGAATGTTTTTTGAAGGAGAACACTCCCCCACAACCCTCAGGGCAAGGGTTTTAAGTTATGCCCTGGGGGCATATAAGGTTTTCTATAAGGCGTTGTCGTAGAAACTTCAAAAAAGGCTCATTCGATTGGAAATTCAAAGGGCTAATGCTTTTTAATATTTGAAAGTGATTGGAGGGTAACTAGCCCCTCCCCCCGCCCATTATTCCCCCAAACACATCCAATAAAAATTTTGAGATAGCCATTTTGTTCAGAGTAGTTGATTTCCAGATAAAAAATATGTTTTTGAGGAGGACACTCCCCCACAGCCCTCAGGTCAAGGGTTTTAAGTTATGCCCTAGGGGCATATAAGGTTTTTATAGAACGTGTTGTCGTAGAAACTTCAAAAAGGCTCATTCGATTGGAAATTCAAAGGGATAGTGTCCTTTTTAATAGTCGAAAGTGATTGGAGGGGACTAGCCCCCCCCCCCCGCCCATCATTTCCCCAAACACATCCAATCAAAATTTTGAGATAACCATTTTGTTCAGCGTGGTTGATTTCCAGATACAAAATATGTTTTTAAGGAGGACACTCCCCCACAGCCCTCAGGGCAAGGGTTTTAAGTTCTGCCCTGGGGGCATAGATGGTTTTTAAAGAAGGCGTTGTCGTAGAAACTTCAAAAAATGCTCATTCGATTGGAAATTCAAAGGGATAGTGCCCTTTTTAATAGTCGAAAGTGATTGGAGAGCAAATAGCCCCCCCCCCCACGCCTATCATTCCCCCAAACACATCCAATCAAAATTTGAGTTAACCATTTTGTTCAGCGTAGTTGATTTCCAGATAGAAAATATATTTTTGAGGAGGAGACTCCCCCACAACCCTCAGGGCAAAGATTATAAGTTATGCCCTGGGGGCATATAAGGTTTTTATTGAAATCTTTGTCGTAGAAACTTGAAAAAGGGCTCATTCGATTTGAAATTCAAAGGGATAGTACCCTTTTTAATAGTCGAAAGTGATTTGAGGCCAACTAACTCTTACGCCCACCTTTTCCCCAAACACATCCAATCCAAATTTTAAGATAGCCATTTTACTCAACGTAGCTTAAAGTTTTGGAAATTAGGTCTTTAAGGATGACAACCCCTGCCCCCACAGCCTTCAGGGCAAGGGTTGTAAGTTATGCCCGGGGGCGTATAAAGTTTTTATTGAAAGCGTTGTCGTAGAAACTCCAAAAGGGCTCATTCAATTGGAAATTGAAAGGGCTAGTGCCTTTTTTAATAGTTGAAAGTGATTGGATAGCGACTAACACCCCTCTCACCCCCACCATTTTCCAAAACACATCCAATCAAAATTTTGCAGACCAAACTATAAAGTCTTAAAAAACGAAAAGATTTAAAAGTATTATTTTCTTTTTCCCCGAAAAGACTAGGTCAATATAAAACGAGCAGAAATTAATTTAAAAACACTTTTTCCCCAAAATAAGTTATTCAAGGAAAAGTAAAGAACTCAATTTAACAAAAAATGAGCAAAAATTAAATCAAATAATCTACCAAGCGTGAAACTACCACAAATCAGCATCGATAAATATATGAAACCCATAACGAACAGAAAATACAATATATAACCGAGTCAAACTGAAAAAGAGGAGAAATTAACATAAGTTGGGCGCAAAACCCCTTTGCCTTCCCAAGGCCAAAACAAAATTTGCACTTTACTGAAAAAATACAAATGAATGTGCATTGTCAGTTTAATATACATATACTGATATTTAGTAATCAAAATGTTAGTATTATTTGATTTATTTAAGTTATAAAAGTAAAAACATTTATATTTTTTCAGTAAAGGGCAAAGTGCAAGTAAAGTGCTGATTTGTGGTAGTTTCACGCTTGGTAGATTATTTGATTTTATTTTTGCTCATTTTTGGTTTAATGGAGTTCTTTACTTTTCTTTGAAAACTTATTTTGTGGAAAAAGTTTTTTTAATTAATACCATACAAGAATAGGACCTTCACTAAATCCCTTATGTTCGCTGAATAAAATACCTGTTTATAATATAAATAATGGAGGACAAGAGGGCTGTGATGACTGAGACACTTTTTAACTACTAATTTAGAGTGAGGGTCGACTCATCCTCTCTTCTTCTTTTAACTGCACTTTTCTTCACTTAATCTTTACCCATAGTGTCTCTTATTCTAATAAGTATCATCGTACTAAGTAATTTGCTCCCTGCAGAAACCAAGGTAATGCCTTTATGATTACCACGCTCACTCTTATCACTTCTTATCAAAGGGGTTGAATAATAGTTTCCCAAAATTATTAGGTGCTTCCCTTTTTTTTTCAATCTTGTTCGTAATCTTCATTAATGTAATTCTGACTTCGGAACTGTCATATCTCAAAAATTCATTTTAGTTGAATTTCCCTCCGAAATACTGGAAAACCCTTTCCCATCATGTTTTGGTATATTTTGAAGTTCAAATCAATTTTTTTTTTCTTATACATAGAAAATCAAACAAAAATTGTGGCAATCTCTTTGAGTTCGGGACCGCTGAATAGTCTGTGAAATATGATTTTTCTTCTTTTTTTTTCTTATCTTTAATTATATTTGAATAATTTTTTAGGTCACGGAAATTGAAAATAAATGGCTCCTTGAAGTTGCTCCTCATTACTACAAGGCAAAAGATTTGGAAGATTCATTATCTAAGAAAATGCCCAAAGGAAAAGGAAAGTCTAAAGAAGAATTAGGAGATTGATTTTTATTTTTTGCGTTCTATGGCCTTAATTATAAAAGTGTGACTTTTAATACTTTTTATCTGATCAAATTTGTTTGAGTTTAAATATCCTCACAATGGCTATGCTTGGACATTGAACTGCTCGGTTGGAGCTATGGTATGAACCCCACTAGTGTTAGATTTGTCATAGCAGTTACCGTGTACCTTACCACTTGATGCGAGAATCAGTCACTCGTCTCATAGCAGAGACTTGATTATCGACGAAATTAAGAGGAACTATAATAAATATTACTTAGACTTTATCTTGGGGAAGACTCTAAACTTGCTTAAAAAGTAGGGAAATTGTTCTTTTTTCAACAATTTTCAGCCAGTTTTCAAAGTGTTTTCAGTGTAAATGACCTTGTACGCCAAATTCCAAAAAGAATTCGATGGATGGATAGAGTTGAATGTCATCTATGGAAAGATATCAAAATTGTCTTTTTTCGTTGATAAATGGAAACTGTAGGAGAGCAGAAAAATAATATACTGAAAATTGTGGGGGAAATACAAACCTTGAGACTGCCACTTTATTTGTCTTTTGAAGACTTTCTTTGAATATATACACGTGATGTCCAGCTTTGAACACTATTAGTCTAATCTACTGGTAGAAAACGTCACTTCCATTTTACTTATATAGGGTTCAGACAAGTTCTGATAAATGGCAGCATAAATTTTGCCAATACCCTGTTGCATGGTTCATGAACCTTGTGGAAATTCAGTTGATATTAGAACCCCAATACAAGATAATTTAAGCATTTTTAGTTACAGTCATTTTGGTATCCCCAGGACAAGAGGCTGTAGGTGACCAAAAAAGCTGCTGCTCTATTATATAATTCTTTAGTTGTCGTAGAAGTGTTTAAAACTGTCAAAAATTAGGGTTAGAGCCGGATCAACCTATTAATTAAGCAGTATGAACGTAGGGAGGAGGGGCGCTTCTCCAGGAGTCATCCTTTCCTCCCTCATAGAAGACGGAAAATTTAACAAGTACATTTTTGTTCAATCGTCCCAACTCAACAAACTTACCCCTCCCTTGAAATAATCTGTGCTGTGCCCACATTAATGTACTGGTACAGAGTATAAAGTTCGGATAAAGGATTTCCAAAGAAAAAAACATTTGTGAGAAACTGCGATGTCTAAACTACAAACATGTAAAAAATGTCCTTCAGAAAAAAAAGAATGTTAGCTCCTTAAATATATTCTGTTAATTTTATCAGAAGTATAAACATGTGTTCTCTGGAAATACCAAAGATTTTAAATATAAACTATAGCATTCTGTCTTAAAATTCAATAGGATTTTTTGCTATGTAGTGTGTCTAAATTAAAGTGGTACAAGTCAATATCTAAGGAACCAAATACTAGAACCAAAGAAGCATTGTTTAATAATTGTTTTCCCCTGAGGTGAAGGTAAAACGTGACTCATTTTATCAAATTAATCAAAAAAACTTTTTGCACAATCAAAGACCTAATTTTCAGAACTTTCAACTACGTTGAACCAAATGGCCATATCAAAATTTTGATTTACGTGTTTGGGGAAAAGGTGAGCGTGAGAGGGGGGTTAGTTGCCCTCTAATCACTTTCGACTATTAAAAAGGGCACTAGCCCTTGGAATTTCCAATTTAATGAGCCTCTTTTGAAGTTTCTACGACACCGCTTTCTATAAAAATCTTATGTGTCCCCAGAGCATGACTTACAACCCTTGCCCTGAGGGCTGTGGGGGAGTGTCCTCCTAAAAAACATAATTTCTATCTTAAATTTAGCTACGTTGAACAAAATGACTATCTCAAAATTTTGATTGGATGTTTTTGGGGAAATGGTGGGTGGAAGGGGTGTTAGTTGCCTTCCAATCACTTTTGACTATTAAAAAGGGCACTAGCCACTTCAATTTCCAATCGAATGAGCCCTTTTTGAAGTTTCTGCGACAACTCCTTCGATACGAAGTACCCTGGTCTAAGACCAAGAAACCAAAAAAAAATAAATTATAATACATTGTGGCAACATCGTTCTTTACTTAGGCAGCACTATTACGCTGCCTATGATAAAAAGTGGTATTTGAAATTTCAGCCTCAACCTTCACAACCTGAAGATAGATGTGCACTTCCTTAGCTAGGTTAAGTTTGTATCGAATAAAGAATTATCCCCAAGCACTTTTATGTTTAAGGGGAATGTCATCGATTGGATTCCTGGCTAAGTCGTCTTAAAATTTGTTCCTGGGGTGTTTTAACCATTTTATATGGTACCAAAGATAAATCCCGGTGCTATTAGTGTATTCTGAGATTTCTGGTGCCGTGTACATTGCCATAAAATCCGATAGAAAAGGGTACATGACCATAGCTGGAGTTTAATGTTGAACAGTAGGTAAGACTCATATGCGTGTTAATTTATAATAGCTTACTGACAGCATGGGTTTTCGTGAGCTTTATGTTCTTCTTTTTCCTTACCACTATCAAAGTTTTCATAGCTCTTATTTCCTTAGCTTGTATAATATTTGTTGTTTCCAGGAAGAATTTGGCTGCATAATTCTTGTTTACAAGTTTGTGCATTACAAGTATCAATTGGCAAAGAGCAATTTGTCTTTGATGTATTTTCTTTTATAACTATTTCGCATCCAAGGTTGGATCTTAAAAACTTGGAAGGGGCTCATTCGATGGGAAATTTGAAGTTTTAGTGCCATTTTTAGGGGTCAATGGTGATATATATATAAATCCCCTCTCATGCATTGTTTTATCCCCCGTAACACCCCATGGTACTGGATAGATATTTTGAGACAGCCATTTTGTTCTATGCAACTATGCTCCTGGTGTCAACATGGCCCACGCAGCCCAGGGGAATTGCCTAAAATTGTAAAAATGTCCTAATATTCCCATATAGGTTTAAGCACAAAAGTTGGGCAAGCTTGATCTTGGCTGTCTGATCACTTGAAGCTTTTGGGGATCAATCGCTAGGACTAGATATTTCAGAGATGTCAAATACCATGTTTCAGAAACGATATGTATGCTTGAGTGATTCGAAAGGTGTTACGGCCACCCGAGTTTTCGAAATCAGTTATCTGTAATGTAATGTCCAAGAAATAGTTTGGGAGATCGAGTTAAAACTCTTCAGGGAGTGTTAAGGGCGAATTTGACGACAAATTTTGAATTGGGAAAGGGTAGAGGTTAAATAAAACACGCTGCACGAATACTCGCTATTAAAATAGCATATTTGCAATATTTCAGGAGCAGCTTCTGGCATGGAATTGAAGGTTTCAGATAATTTTTGTAGAAGGAAGGATACACGGACTTCCAATTTTGCGTCGAAAAGGGGGAATGGGTTAAAAATCTATTGTATCACAAATTTGAACTACAACCCCTATTGGACTTGGAACCTATTTACAATTAAGCAAAGATTTAAATCGAATAGAATTTAATTACAACAAAACAAAGATTGAAATCGAGTATAGAATCATAATCAAACCAAATCAATCATCAAAATATTATATCTACAATATCTTGAAAACAACTTTCAGGATTGATTTTTAAAATTTCAGAGTGTTGGGGGCAAAGGGATTTTAAATTTTACGATTATTGGGGGATTAGATTAGAGTACAAAAATTTGTGTCTCCGATCTGCCTAAAAAACTTTGCACTATTAAATCCAATGAATTAGCTCCATAATCCATCCATGCTGAAATAGTGAGGAATATCGAGAGACATGTACCCACGTTATCAAAACAGCAATATCAAAAATATCCTGGAAAGGTCTTGGGGGATTGATGTGAAGCTGTCAGGGAGTGATAAGGAGGGCGGTAAGTGAGCCTCAAATCTCGTCTTGGGGAGAATGGAGATAAATCACAAGATATGATTATCGTTCAGACTATCAAGAAACAATATCTGCAAAATACCTGGAACAAATTGGGTTTTGAGTTAAAACTATTAAATCACCTGGAAGAGAAGGGAACAAGAAAATTTCCACTTAGGGGGAGGGATGAAAGAAGAAAGAAAAATTCTGTCCTCGATCCTCCTTTTTTTCCACTATATGTCCTTTTGAGCTTAGATCACAGGGAGGCAGTGAGAAAAATCAGTAAAGATTAATGTGTACCCAGGTTATATATATGCGTATGTATCATGTGCATCGTGGTTATACATATATATAACCTTCAAATTTTGTTTTTGTAGAAGGATGGGTGGGGGATATTTAATTTCAATTTGCCTTAGATTATTTTACCAACAACTACTATGCGACAATTATATTTGGCAGTGAAGTGAAAAGGCAAATCAAAGAATAGTGTCCATCCTCAGGTAATCAAAACAATACGTTTAGGATATCTTGGGTTAAGCTGAGGAAATCAAAATTTTCAGGAACTATGGGGGGAGGAGAAGGTCAGGGGTCCCAAAGCTCATGTTTTGCAAGAAGGATGAGAGATTCAAAAGACTTTGGTTTCTGAACCTTGGTTTGCCCGAAAAATAGCCTAGATGAGGAAGAGGCTGAAAAGTTTGCCAATTCCTCTTAAGTTAACTAGAGTTAAATTCGTTCCTCAATAAAACATAGAGTAATTTATAAGTTTGAATGATACTTTATTAATAAAACAGGCCTAAAGTTTACCACTATTTTACGACATAGTCAAAACACCATCAACATCCCTTTAAGCTTCCTGCACCTCTGGCGACGATAATGAAATGACTAGTTGTGCAGTACATGGAGAAATTCCTGCTTAAAATCCAAAAAGTTTTGGATATTGCATTTTGCGCTCGACTGAAAGGATTTTCATTTGTATTTTTCCTTTTACTTTGCAAAAGACCCGAAAACACCCCGTAGGCTGAAAAAAGAGTGCTGCTGTCTGTCATTGTGAAATAACTACTCTGTGCAATTATTAAAGAAGAAAAGTTGAAATTACTAGATATATCCAAATCTTGGAATGTCTTCTGCTGTTCCTGTTACTGATGGAGGTATTGTTGTCATTTATCTTAAAATTATTGTTAAACCTTTCCCTCTCCTATGGGCTATTTTACAATTCTTTACATTTTACAATTCTTTGTATTGTAAAAGTGAAACTTAAAAAAATAGATGTAGGCCTAGGTTAGCCTACTGCTCAAATGAGCTCAAGAAAAGTGTTTTAAGCCTCATGAATAAAACTTAGGAATGGATTCAGAGTCTAAATGATCCCTTGGGAAGGTAGAACACTGGCCTTTTATAGTCCTTATGTTATTAGCCTATAGGCCTAGAGAACTCTTGAGGAATAGATGTAGGCTACTGTTGAAATGAGACACAAGAAAAGTGTTCTGAGCTTCATACCTTTGCTCAAACTGTATTTGTAAGGTTTCAAAGATCTGAAAGTCTTTCTTAAATTCAAGGAACATACATGCATAGGCCCATGGCTGGTAAAGTTCAATTCAATTTATTAATTTCAATTCAATTTATTAAATAGGCTACTACAATAATTACATAAATACACTTAGGTGCTAGAGGTCCCAAGAACCATAGCTTGTGGAGGACCTTGTATCAATCACAAAATCCACACAAAACAAATCAGGGAAGAAAAAAAAAATACAACAATATCTCGAAAATATAACCACAATGGAAGAAAAGTCAACGGTAAAATTCTACTTTAGCTACTTTTGACTATCTTGGAAAGGGGTTAGGTTAAGAAAATGAAACTTTCAGGGATGGGTCTACAGGCTAAAGTATGTCCAGGGAATATATTTTGAAGTACCCACCTCCACTCCTTCTCCCTCTAGTGGGTCCTGACCTTTGATGACCTTTAAAAATATGTGAGTTATAGAAGTGAAACCTTGCAAAAAAGATATTCTGCTTAAATGAAGTACAACAAAATTGTTTTCAGCTTCACAACTTAGCTCAATCCCAATTTATAAGGTTTTAAAAATATGCAAATACATTTCCTAAATTTTGGAAATAAACTATTTATATGTCTTAAAATTCTGCTCAATTAACTGAAATTGCATTTTCAGAGCTAAAGCCAGAGAAAAAGTAACTGATAACTGAAAATTAAGGTAAAATGTTGTTTTGTAAAAATTTCAATGGGTATAGACCTGTCATGTAGGCAAATTTCATGACCCTCTAGAGGGAGAAGGAGTGGAGGTAGGTACTACAAAATACCTTCCCGGGACATACTTTACCCTGTAGACCCATCCCTGAAAGTCTCATTTTCCTAACCTAACCCCTTCCCAAGATAGCCAAAAGTAGCTAAAGTAGAATTTTACCAAAATCCAAACCATTAATAATATTATTAAACAATGGGGTTTGAATCTCATTTCTTGTTGTCTCAGAAAGCAGTTGAGTTAGTCAAGTGAAGCATTCAGGAATAAAGTTAGAGCTCAAAGTATATTATGTGAGGGTGTTATCATGCCACTTTATCTAGCCTACCCTTACCTTTTTTCTTAAGTGGGGCTCCCATGGCATCAATAAAGTTAATAAAGCTGTCCGTAAAGTTAATAAACCAGTTTTCCTCTTATAACTTTATTGACTTTACGGTTGTCAGAATGAAGTTAAACTTTATTTAACTTTTTCAATAAAGTCCAGAAAGTTTAGCCAATAGGAGAAGACTTGTGGAAAACTTCAATTCAAATAAAAGAAACTAATTAGATAGCCAGTCTTGAACTTTTCTCTAATCTGTGGAACATTGAAGCAGAAGACTTGCTGATTACACTAATGAGAAATAAAACTTTAATATACAGTTCCTCACAAGGGGAACATAAGGAAAGAATTTGTGTTGAAAATGCATTCAAGGAAATAAGTGAAGTAATGTGTCAAGAATTGAGCCCTCATTTTTATCTGTGAGCCTTCTTTAGTAAATTTTAAAGTAATAACAACATCTAACTTAAGATAACTTATTAAATTGAAAAAGTTATCAAAAAATAATGTCACATATATTCAAGAATGAACATGTGAATAATTCAAATTAATTGCTTTGAAAAATTTCCTTAAAGTCAGGAAGGTAAAATTCATGTGTGAATGGCCAAATTTTATGGTATGTAACTTTGCGGAATATTTTATTAACTTTATTGACGCCATGGGAGCCCTGCTTTAGGCTTAGAAGATTACATAGATGACAGGTTTATACATATCTGAGATTTGACAAAAACATTTAAACTTAATTTTTGGTCTCTTCCTTTGGATATAGTTTTGAAAATAGAATTACTGTTATTTCAGCAGGATTTCAAGTCATATTAAGGCCTTTTTTTTCAAAAATTTAAGAAATAGATATACAAATGTCTAAAATATAATAAATTGGGATTTTTCAAAGGGATGAGGTTCAAAACATTTTCTTTGTGTCTCATTTAACATAAATAAATCAATTTGTCAAGGTTTCACTTTCATAATACAAAGATTATAAAAGATCATCAAAGTTGAGTGCCTTTTAGGGGGGAAAGGAGTAGAGATAGGTACTTCAAAGTATCTTCTTGGGGGATCAGGGAGGCTCTAGGTCTATTCCTGAAAGTTTCATTGTAACCCATTATGGGGTACCACCTCCATGTTGAAGATGCAGTAATGAGGTGCATTCTGGCACTGTTTCCTGTCTATTGATGCATGGAAATGGATGCATAGGTATTGTTTGGCTAACCATTTGGCAAACCTTCTTTTACCTGGTTATGTTTGACAATAATAAAAAGCCTTGGACAAAACAGACCTTTTGTAGATGACCTTTAGCATGTCCACTAACCATCCAAATGGACCTGTTTACTGTGGCTCACTGCAATGTACATGGTCCCTGATTTAAGTTTGACCAGTTCCTACATTTAGTGAACTTGGTCAAATATCAATCATGTGTATCACTGAGACCAATCTCAGCCATGACATACAAAGCAGTGAGGTTGCCATACAGGGATATACACTCCTCAGGCACAATTGTAAATGTAGTGACAGTATAGAGGATGAGGTGTTGCTGTTTATCTACAGAGCCATATACCATATTCATCCCTAAATATACCAGAATCAGCAGGCAAAGAAGCTCTATTGGTTAGGGTGACCCTCCCAAATAAGTGTGATTGTTAGGGTTCTAGGTGTCCACCACACCCCCAATGATTACTTCCTGGAAAATCCCCCCCCCTGCAGAAAATACTTCATTTGGAAAATAAGGCTTTTCAAATTAGAGAATTTTATTTGTTTTATTTTTTAATTTCCATAGGGGGAAGGAATTTTGGTACTTGTGTTTTATGCACTACTCACTCAAGTTTATGGTGTGTAAAATTTGAGAACATACTGTTTTTTTCATTAGTTTCTTTTTTACTTTAGAAATAAATTTGGGCTTTAGATTTGCATATTATGGGGGGGGGAGGGGTAAATTTTAGCAGGTCTGCATGCAAAATGTGTTTGGTACAATTATTCTGTATATTAGATAGATATATATATATAAGTATATTTTAAAGCCAAATATATGGCCATGAACACAGTAAAATGAAATGCACAAATAACAAACTTTGATGAGCAATCATGATAAAACACTTAAATGAAACACTACATTAACCTAATAATAGTACTTAATGCTTGAAAAAATGGTTGATGAAAAAGAACACTTAACACTTAGAAAAAAAACACCTAAATGAAACATACTTTACCTTATACTAGGATTTTTTTTTTTTTAGTTAACAAAATTCCAGATACCTTACTATTCTTCTGTAATTCTTTAGTGGCCATATACCTAGAAAGAATTGTTTTCTGACTTCAAACTGTCCAAATATGTTACCCCCCCCCCCCCCTATGTGCAAATATATAGCCCATATTTTATATTTCCTATATATTCTGTTACTTGTCTTTGTCTTATGCTAAGCTGAAAGAAACTAACAAAGAAACTGGTTTGTTCTTGAGTTTTACATAGTGTAAACTTGAGTGAGTAGCCTATAATACACAAGTACCAAAACTCCTTCCCTCAAATACAATTGGGGCAAGTATGCCAAGTCTGCCATTATCCTCCATGAAGACTTCAACATCCAGCATAACATGCAACTTTGCAGTAAAAATACTGACAAGGAGGGGTTGGACTTGTATGATCTATCTCTTTAATACAGGCTGGAATAACTTGTCAATTTTGACACTTTTCACAGCCCAAACAGATCATCTCATCTTGACTTATGCCTTACAGACAACCCTGACTCCTTTAAAGTAGATGCCCATGCTTTCACAAGTGACCATGTTGGCATCATTACATGTGGAAATCTTTGCATTCTGCCTCCAATAAAGCATGAGCAGAGAATCTGGTTATACAAAAGAGGTGATTGGGACAATTTGAGAAACACTCCTTGTTCTCAATAGTGAAGTCTTTTTCCTTGAAGGCCCAGAGAAAGCTGCAGAGAAGTACCTGCAGGCCATTTGTTGAAAAATATATCCCCTCAAAGCAGATCCAGGTGTCCAGTAAGGACAAACCCTGGTTCAATGCCCAGTGTGAGAAGGCTATCCAAGGAAAGCAACAGGCACACAAGCAGTGGCTACTTTCAAAGAGCAAAGAGGACAGGATTACATTCAGTCCTGGGTTTGGTATAAGGAGAAAATTGTACCAAGGTTCAGCAAAAATTGGTGGAGAATTGTCAAGGAAGCTTTACTGTCATCCAAGGGGACTTCAATTCCTTCTCTACAGATTAACAGGACTTTGATACAAGATCCACAGGAAAAGGCTGAAGCTCTTGCTAAGGCTTTGCCAAATTCTCGAATCTTGATGAAGTCAGTAGAGAAGTGCCAAGTTTCTTTGACTGAATCTATACTGTCCTGGATTGTGTGAATTTCTCTTCTTCTAAGATCTCTTGCATTTTGCAGCATCATGATGTGACCAAAGCTGCAGATCCTGACAACATACCAAATGTTGTCCTCAAATCCTGCAGTGCCAAGCTAGCTGCCAAGTCCATCACATATGGGGGGGGGGGGCCCCCCCCCCCCCAGATATTTTGGTCACTTGGTTAAAAAAAATAAGTTGGTAAAATTGTTAAGCAAAAAGCTGTGATTTTTCCAATGCTGCTATAATTCTTTGTTTGGTTAAATAAATGTCACAAAAATACTGACATGTCATCTACAAAAGTTCAAGCTTGGTTGGTAAATACAGCAGTTTTACCAACTCCTGCCATGAGTTTATGGATGGTGCTACAATTTCCCATTTGGTTAAATAAAGAGCATTAAATTAATGACATGATATGTACCAAAATCTGAATCTCGGTTGGTAAATGCTGTGGTTTTACCAACTTATGCAATGATTTTAATAATTTTATTTGAAACAGACATTATGCTAATTACTGACAAAAACCAGTTGGTAAAAATGACCAGCCAGCTGGTAAAATCCCTTGCTCCCCCCAAACATTTTGGCTAGAAATGACCCTACTTTTGGGATCATTGTCATTGCTTTTCCAGATATGCTTTTGCTCCAGAACCTTCCCACAAACATGGAAATCTGCATATGTTATACCTTCCCTAAAGCCACATGCTTATTTAATGAATGTTGACTCCTATAGAACTAATAGCCTCCTCTCCTGTGTTGGTAAAGTCTGTGAGAGTGTCCCCAATAAAACATTTCAACAGTCATAGGAATCAAATGAACTTCTAGGTGGTCACCAATATGGATTCCAGGGAAACACTCAACATTAGGCTGCCTAGCAGCCCAGCATCAAGATTGGATCAAACTTCTGGCAAGGGGGTATGCCATTAGGCTATTGTCATTTGACATTGCCAAAGCTTTTGACAGAGTATGGCACTGTGGCCTGCTAAAGAAACTCTGTGCATATGGTGTTTGTGGATGTATGTTAAGAGTGATTGAGAGCTTTCTGTCAGATTGTTCACTGCAGGTTGTCCTTGATGGGGTTATTTCCCAAGAATATTCAGTGAAAGCAGGGGTTCCCAGGGCAGTGTCTTGGAACCTACAATTATCTACATAAATGACATGCAAGACAACCTTGCAAGCCCTCTGCATCACTTTGCTGACAATACCACAACCCACTCAGCCATCCAAAAACATGAAGACCCAATACAAGCCTCTCTTTCCCTACAGATGGATGTTTATGAAATTGAAAAGTGGTCTAATGCATGGATGATCAAATTTAATGCATCAAAAGAAAGGAGCTTCTTATTACACAATCAAAGGTGCCTCATGAACACCCTAGTTACAAAGAGACTTAAACAAGCTTTGTCTACTTGGGATTCATTTCTCCACCAATATCTCTTGGAATAATTGTTGACACCAATCTCCATGAATCATTATCACATCATCAAGTTGCTTGATATTGGGGCTCCTGTTGACATGATTCTGCTTGACTTTTCTAAAGCTTTTGACAAAGTGTGTCACAATTGACTTGCAATTAAATTACACACAGTTAAGCTCAAAGAAAAATCCCTGCTCTGGATCCTTGATTTTCTTTATTCATGAAACCAATGTGTTCAGTTGTTTGATGACTCTGGAGATTGTATTCTTTCTTCCTCAACGTGTGTTCTGAGTGAAGTTCCTCAGGGAAGTGTCTTGGGTCCTACATTATTTAATATTTTCATCAATGATGCTCCTTCAATTATCAGCAGTAATTCAACTCTTTATGTAGATGACCTGAAGCTTCTTGGATCAGCTTTGTCCTGTGAACATCATGCCCTGGTACAAAATAATCTTCACCTGCTAGGTCAGTGGGCTGATGCCTGGCTTCTTGAATTCAATGTTGCCAAGTGCCATATGATTCACTTTGGCAAACAGAATCCATGCCCTTATTTTTCTTATTTTTTTTCTTAGGCCAGCCTCTTATTAGCCTCTTATTTTTTCTTATGCCACCCACTCTCATCTGTGAATAATGAGCAAGATCTTGGTGTCACTATTGACAATGAATTAAAATTCAGCAAACATGCTAAGAGGTCTGCTGCTGGGGCTAGTTCAACCTTGGGTTTGATTAAACATACCATCTCCACTTGTTCTTCCAAAGTCATCATTGTTCTTTATAAGGGACTTGTGCATCCTAAGCTTGAAGTTGGAATGTCACTTGCCTTTCTATATTTTGAAAAAGATATGAAAGTTCTTGAACATGTGCAGAGACATGCTACTAAAGTGATATATGGCATGCAAGAGCTTTCCCGTCCTGTAAGACTATCAAAGTTGAATCTCCCTTCACTTTTATACAGGAGAAATGCCATTTTAGCCTTAAAGAAAAACCTAATGCTTAAAGAAAAACTGCTGAAGCCCAACAGTAATTAGAATGGGATACAAAATATGTTTCACAATACTTCAAGAATGGAAGAGCTTGTTTGTTTGGATTTGTTTTAAACAATGAAATTATCAATGCAAATAATTTGATAGATAATTATTAAACACGTACATGTAATTACCCATTTGTTCCACTCAAAAATGTTTTCAGCTATGGACTGTTTAACTTTGGCTTAAAGAGCAGGGGGTTCAGGAAAGGGCACCCCATATTGTATGGAATAATTGCTGTTTATTTTAAGTTTAGATAATGCTCTTTATTTCCATTTGCAAAAAAACTCGTTTTTCTTTATTTAACATATGGAAGCTAGTTGTGGTATTATGCTTTGAAAAAGTTTGAATAAGTATTTTTTCTCTTACTTCATCAATGAAGTAGAACATTTTTTAATATAAATATTACCATATTTATGGAAGATAATGAAATGTCTCTAGTTCAGAGCTTCCACTTGGTTTTTTGTTTTTGGGTTATGTTTTCAAATGACAATCTGTGCCTTTTGAAAAGAAAAACAAATTAATTTATTGTCTGATCATTTGATTAATTAAAATCAAAAACTTGAATCTATGTCCAGATTAGAGGGGGAGAAGCTGGTTATTTTTCGTCTCAGGTTAACAGAAAGAGATAATCAGCTGATCTTCATAGTTTATGGGAAACTTGTTAATGACAATATATGTCTAGATTTGCATGCTCAGCAAAGATATAAATAATGATATTATTTGGTTTATAGGCTATTAAGGTCTTTCCCTAAATTACATTTAATTTTTATTCTTAAACTTGACACAGGGAACACACCAAAAATCGAATACAACACTTAAGATAAAGGACTAATTACCAATTCTGCATAATGTAATTCTAAATAAGACAAGAACTAATTTTTCAACATTATTCTATCCCCCCTCCCTCCTTTTTTCTTATGTGAAGACTCTGGATTAATACTAAAGATTTTGTGTTTTTGACCCAATTTTCTCTTAACATTTTTTCTTAACATGCTAACTATGTGCAAGAATTATAATGTTGCATCATACTACTCTTCTAGGAGCCACCACATCACCAATAACACCACATCATGGTGAAAGTCATCCAACAGCAAATTATGAACATCCTCCAGATGGGTACCACCATACCCAAAGAAGTGTACCCCCACCTCAATGGGGTCATCCTAGCCCCAATTTCCCACCGAATCCAGGATTCCAAGGACCTGCTGGACATCAGAGGCCTCCAAGTCAGCAGTATAGTCAGTATCTACACCCACAGCAACATCCTCAGGGTAAGACATGGCTATTGAGAAAATGTATCTGAAATATTGTTGGTCTTGACATTTTCTTGTTGGCCTTTTTTCTTTGTTAATGCTGCCTGAGGTACAAAGACCAGAAATGCTGTTACTAAATATTTATCCAGTTAGCCCAGGTATTCATTCTGTGAAAGAAGGTCTTGTTTATCTCTGATCTGTCCAGTTTTTTGTTTGATTGTAATAATAATTGTTGTATTGAGAAGCTATCAGTTCATATGCAAGCACTTTATAAAACACAATATAAATTTTAACCAAAATATTACTTAAAATATTCGACGTTTTTATTGTGATAAAAGAAAAAGACGACTATGTATTTCAATGATGTTTAAGGTAAGACAGATAGGTGGAAGTCATCATTACTCTGCTTGATCAAAGTCTATGATATATCTGAATGCTATTGGTTTAAAATAGGCATAAGAAAGAAGCTTTAGGAAAAACTAAAATAGACCAGTTGTGAATGTTTATGAGCATGTAGCCATGCAATAAAATCAGTGTAGCATAAAGAAATGCTTCAGCCGACATTTTTTTGATGATGGTTTTTAAATGTTTAATGGAAAAGTACAAGTGGCAATAACAATCTCTGAATGGTATTAGGTCAATGTATAATTAAAATTGAAGTTTTTAAAGTTGTATTTGTTGCAATGGTTCATGCATGCTCACCCATTGGTTAAATAATCAAGGTTTTTATTTGAAAAGTGAATTTTGGATAAAATTATTCCAGGGTTTGTAGTCATTGACTTTTTCAGGAAAATTTCATGCCTTAAAACATTTCCACACACATGCACACATGAGGAGATGGCTGGATTTTTCTTCCTTTGGTTGCTATGGCTTTTGGTTCCACTAATGCACAAACTTTTGCCTTTAGTACTTTCAGATATGGCCTTACGTTGCCTCCCTCTGTTTGTTATGGTTGGCAGCTCAGGCCATCAGCTCCCCTGTGTGATTACAACACACACACACATGAGAAGATGGCTTGATTTTTTTTTCATGTGGTTGCCATGGCTTTTGGTCTCACTAATGCACACACTTATTCTTTTATCTGTTTTTGTTGTGATTCTTTTCTCTTGATTATTCAAAAATGCATAACATAAGAACATTTAAAAAAAACGCCTCTTTTTTGCTCAATGATTTGAAAACGTAGTAATTTTTACTCTTTACAAGATGATTTCATTTGATAAAGCCTTTATTTGTGATATGCTCCATCCCTCCCATCCCCTTTAGTGCAGTTCAGTAGCCTATATGATTGTAATGGTTCATTTTAAAAACTAAAAATTTATTCCTCAGGATTGACCCTCCTCCCCCCATATCTATTTGAAAGACTCTTCTCAGAAAGATGTAAAATTTGGGCCTAAAATGTGTTCTTTTTTAGGGCTCAGGTACCCACCACCTGCAAAAAGATGTACCAACCTCCCTTCTAATAGCTGGTGTGTAGCTTAACATTTATGAAAATAAATTAATGAAGGATCCAGTGAATAAATTCATTAAAAAAAGCTTGAATCAATTGTCCGTGATAGCCGTTTATTTTCTATGGACTGCAAATATTTTTAGGTGCATGCACCATAGCACCACAATATAACTTGTGGAACGGGAAGGCTATGTAAATAGCTTTTTGATACTTTTAAAGCAACTGGCCGTCTTGGAATGTTAATTTGATATTATGTTGCCCCTCCGCCTGCCGAAATGATTGTTTTCCACCACAAAATGGCAAAAATAGCCAGCTGGTTATTGTGCTATCTGTATATGTTTAGGCGCATGCACCATTGCACCACAATATGACTTATAGAGCTGGAAGGCTATGTAAATAGCTTTTTGATACTTTTAAAGCAACTGGCTGTCTGGGAATGTTAATTTGATAGCATGTTGCCCATCTGCGCGCCGAAATTATTGTTTTCCACCACAAAATGGCAAAAATAGCCACCTGGTTATTGTGCCATCTATATATGTTTAGGCGCATGCACCATTGCACCACAATATGACTTATGGAACTAGAAAGCTATGTAAATAGCTTTTTGACACTTTTAAAGCAACTGGCGGTCTCGGAATGTTAATTTGATAGCATGTTGCCCCTCTGCGTGCCGAAATTATTGTTTTCCACCGCAAAATGGCAAAAATAGCCAGCTGGTTATTGTGCTATCTGTATATGTTTAGGCGCATGCACCATTGCACCACAATATGACTTATAGAGCTGGAAGGCTATGTAAATAGCTTTTTGATACTTTTAAAGCAACTGGCTGTCTCAGAATGTTAATTTGATAGCATGTTGCCCCTCTGCTTGCCAATATTATTGTTTTCCACCGCAAAATGGCAAAAATAGCCACCTGGTTATTTTGCTATCTTTATATGTTTTGGCGCATGCACCATTGCACCACAATATGACTTATAGAGCTGGAAGGCTATGTAAATAGCTTTTTGATACTTTTAAAGCAACTGGCTGTCTCGGAATGTTAATTTGATAGTATGTTGCCCCTCCGCGTGCCGAAATTATTGTTTTCCACCACAAAATGGCAAAAATAGCCACCTGGTTATTGTGCTATCTGTATATGTTTAGGCGCATGCACCATTGCACCACAATATGACTTATAGAGCTGGAAGGCTATGTAAATAGCTTTTTGATACTTTTAAAGCAACTGGCTGTCTCGGAATGTTAATTTGATAGTATGTTGCCTCTCCGCGTGCCGAAATTATTGTTTTCCGCCGCAAAATGGCAAAAATAGCCACCTGGTTATTGTGCTATCTGTATATGTATAGGCGCATGCACCATTGCACCACAATATGACTTATTGAGCTGGAAGGCTGGAAGGCTTTTAAAGCAACTGGCTGTCTTGGAATGTTAATTTGATATCATGTTGCCCCTCAGCCTGCCGAAATGATTGTTTTCCACCGCAAAATGGCAAAAATAGCCACCTGGTTATTGTGCTATCTGTATATGTTTAGGCGCATGCACCATTGCACCACAATATGACTTATGGAACTAGAAGGCTATGTAAATAGCTTTTTGACACTTTTAAAGCAACTGGCCGTCTCGGAATGTTAATTTGATAGCATGTTGCCCCTCTGCGTGCCGAAATTATTGTTTTCCACCGCAAAATGGCAAAAATAGCCAGCTGGTTATTGTGCTATCTGTATATGTTTAGGCGCATGCACCATTGCACCACAATATGACTTATAGAGCTGGAAGGCTATGTAAATAGCTTTTTGATACTTTTAAAGCAACTGGCTGTCTCGGAATGTTAATTTGATAGCATGTTGCCCCTCCGCGTGCTGAAATTATTGTTTTCCACTGCAAAATGGCAAAAAAAAACCACCTGGTTATTGTGCTATCTGTATATGTTTAGGCGCATGCACCATTGCACCACAATGTGACTTATGGAACTGGAAGGCTATGTAAATAGATTTTTGATACTTTTAAAGCAACTGGCTGTCTCGGAATGTTAATTTGATAGTATGTTGCCCTTCCGCGTGCCGAAATTATTGTTTTCCACCGCAAAATGGCAAATTAGCAACCTGGTTATTGTGCCATCTGTTTTGTTAGTTAAAAGGGGTTGGAACGTTTGATTTTTATTCAAATAAAATCCATTCAAGGGAATATCTTCCTATGTTCTGCAGCCACTGGTTTAACACAATCTGTCACAGCCAGATCAAGAACAGAAAACACTTCCATGGTCATGCTTCTGAAAAGAAAATGTAATTTTGATTTTTTAAGAAAGGACTTTGAAATCTTTGATGAAAAGGTATTCATGTATGGCGAATTTGATGGTGCAATTTTCATCAAGATATGTTCATTTTTTGCAGGCGTTTCTTCAATATATCCAAAATTATGATAACGGTCTTGTGGCAATATTTTTTGATGGGTAACTTTAAAATTAATGAATTTTAAATATTTAGAATCATCGCTGGAAAGCCTGAATTCGTTATATTTAGAATCACCATGAAAAGCTTGACTTTTTACAAAACTTCATTGCGAAAGTTTGACAACAACGTTTTCTAAGTGTAAATCGTTGCTTCTGGCACTGATCCATAAATCTCCAGCAGAGAAACTGACTTGTACTCCCTTTTAAATCACACGTCAACCAACCCAACAGTAAGTCCTCTTTTGTCCTGTACCAAAGACAATCATAACTTTATTATATATGCAATATAATATGATCTGGAAGTGCCTAGGCCTTAGTTTCTTTGCTTCTGATTTAGGAGATTTGGGGCTCTTTTTTTACAGTTTCAAGTACTATTAGCGTGAGTTGCTCTTTACTTACAGTTCATTCCCATGAACTGATTAAAGTAGCCTTTTTTGCAGCTATCCTGGTATTGTTTCTTGATACAAGTTCAGTACACATTTAATTGATTTCTCCAGTGAAATTTTTATGCCATTGTTTTTGTTAAATCAGCGTGCAAAGTGAAGGATGTATGTCTCTGTTCGAGGGTATGTTATCTTAAATTACCTTAAATTGCATGTCTAGTGGGATAAGGTGGTGATGAGTCTCCTGTGGAACATCTCTCTGGTGGTGTGACATCACTATGGTTTGACATCCCAGGTTAGCCTACACTCTTCATTGACTCAGTCCTGATCAACTCCTTTCTTGAACGCAGCTATGGTTTGGGACTGGATGGTGGCTTTGGAGAGGCTGTTCCAGTAAGGGATAGCGCATACAGAGAAGAGGTGCCGGTGCTCACGTTGAGGGCAATGGGGGACTTGCAGCTTCTTTGCGTGACCTCTTGTTGTACTTGCGAGGGATGAGGAGAAAACTTGACTTGAGAGGTCGTTTTCTAGCAGTTTGCGAGTAGCGATTGCGTCTCCTCTCTTTCTTCAATAGACTAGGGTGGGGAGTGTGAGGGGTACAATGCGTTCCTCATATGGTTTGTCTCGCAAAGCTGACCTTTGTTGGTCGCCTTTGGACACTCTCGAGTGCTTTAATGTCCATTTTATAATGAGGAGACGCTAGGGTCGTTCCAAATTCCTGGTGTGGACGTACAATAGCTTTGTACAGCTTCTTGGCCACAGCCGCCTTCCTGGTGGTAAACGTTCTTTTTATGAGCCCTAGGACTAGGTTAGCTTTAGCAACTTGAGCTTGTGTGTGGCTGTGGAACTTGAGTTCGTCATCGACAATAACCCCCAGGTCCTTCTCATCACTTAGTGCTTCAAGTAGGTCATCTCCAATATGGTAAGGTTGTCTAGGATTGTCGTGTCCAAGATGCGGGACTTTGCATTTTGACACGTTAAACTGCAACCCCACTCAGATGACCATCTAAATAGTTCATCTAAATCTTCTTGCATTGTTGAGCGATTGGGGCTAATTTTGGCATGTCCTAAGAGCTTGCAATTATCAGCATACAGTGGCAGTGGGTTGTTCAGGTGAATTGTACTGTCGTCAATATACATGCTGAACAATGCGGAACCCATGATTGTGCCCTGTGAGACTCCACTAATGACAGGAATTTCATCTGAATAAACAGTTTTACCGGTGGCGTCGTAAACTACTACCCTCTGAGTTCTTCGTGTAAGAAAGGCTTCAATCCAGGCAACTACATCCTCCTGCACCCTGTATGCTTCCATTTTCAGGAGAAGAAGTTCATGCTGTACTTTATCAATGGCTTTTGCTTGATCAAGCGATATGATATCCACAGGAAGGCCATCATCCAAGAGTCTGGTCACTAAGTCATATGTTTCAATGAGGTTTGTGTCGATTGAGCGACCTTTACGGAAACCATGCTGACTTTTCGAAGGTGTCTGATTTCTTTCTAGGTGAGGGACCAGTGCGTCATTTATGATGCTCTCAAGGACCTTGCATACAACAGAAGTGAGACATATAGGGCGATAATTACTGACTTGGTCCTTCCTCCCTTTCTTGAAGATGGGCTTGATGTTGACCTGCTTCCAGTCACTTGGGAGCACTTTGGAAGTGAGTGACATCCCAAACATCACTGCTATTGGCTCAGCAATTTGTTCAGCTGTTTCTTTTAATAATCTGGGTTGTAGGTTATCTGGCCCAGCAGCTTTATTTGCATCCAGTCTTTTAAGCCTTTTCAGAACATCCTCTATACTTATATTTGTCATGTACACTGGTTCTCCAATTGGTTGCTCTGGTTAAGTGGGTGGAGGGTTTGCTATGAGCTGAGTGAAGAAATTTGTACCAAAGCTAGATTTGAGCAAATCTGCTTTTTCTTTAGCCCCTGAGGTCTTTGTGTCATCTTCTTTCATGAGGTCTGGGATATCACGTCTAGAGGGATTAGCTGCTGAGACATGGCGCCAGAACCCCTTTGGATTCTGCTTTGCGTCAGCTGTAATTGCCTCCTCGTGGTTTTCTACAATCTTTCGAGTCCAATTTCTTAGCCTGTTTCTGCATTTCTGGAACGTGTCATAGTGGTTTTTACATCTACACTTTACGTATTTGGTCTATGCTCTTTTCTTCTTCCTTCTAGTTCTTATGACTTCTTTGGATAGGAAGGGGAGTGTTTTTGGCAGGGGTGACAGTATACCCAGGTATGTTTGTTTTCTGCAGCTAGGACTACTGTCTTAAATGCCTCCCACCTTTTTTATATGTTACCACTGTCAACCACTCTCTCCCATTTTATCTTTGACAAGTTCTGCTGTATCAATTCATAATCTGTAAAGGATTTTTTCACTCTATCTCTTAAATTCCGTTTTATTTATGCTGCTTCACTGACAGCTTGCTTAGTTCTTTGACTGTTAAATAAAGCAATTTCATTAAAGTGAAAAAAAATTGTATAATGTAAACAGTGTTGCCGAAATTAACCAATTTTGGCATGAATTTCCAGCCTTTACTTTTGTTTATGCTGATAAGTTACCATTCAGTCTAAAGATTTTACACAGCTATTAGCCCTAGATTTTCTAAAGTGAAACGAATCTGTTATGTGAGGAATAATAGAAAGCTTCGCTATTTTTGTATAGTTAACTAATTTTCGCCCATTTCCTTACCACGGTTCTCTTCTTTCCAGTATCTTAAGGGGATTTCAAAAATTTGGAATAGAGAGAAAGTATTTGCTAACTTTAGATTTTTCTTAAAGGAGGGCCTCCGCCTGGTATGGGACAACCAATAATGCGACCACAAGTGCCATCATCGCTAGCTCCAGACCCAAGAATGCCCATTCAACACATGCCTTTGCAGGGACCACCTCAACATCATCCACAGCACCACTCTCCCGCCCCTGGACAACAGCCGCCATATCCTCAACCACAAGGACAGTATACTCAATCTTCAGCAGAAAATTTTCAGGGCCTACAGAGGGCTATACAAACTTTGGAGGATAAAGGCCTTCAAAATGATCCTAGATATGGTCAACTCCTAAATATTAGGAGCAAGCATCCTGAATACGTTAAAATGTATCCTTCTGGGCCTCCTAGTTCTGACCAGGTTGGTTTTTCCCTGTAACTTAACTTGTTTTTATAGTATACTTTAGTTTTTGAGGATTGAGGAGGTTTAAGAAAAGTAATAGCTATTATTTCTCTCACATGTTTCGTCTAAAAGTAATATGAAGTGGCAATGCTGCAGATGCAAAGTCCTTATTTTATTTTTCAGTAATATTTATTCTATTTGTCAAAATATCGAGTTAGTAAAGATAGAAACCTTAACTAATGCTATAGGGATGGCTGTCGAACAAGTACTTCGGCTTTTCATCTTCTGATTTTATTTAAAACATTCAAAGCTAAAAGAGAATGGAAACTAATTTCAATCTTTATAATTCTTTCCACCAACACCAAGTGTCCTTACTTGGATAGTTTGACTTTTTTTCCTGATTAACTTTCTGATGAGTCACTAATATTGAGCATGTCAATGGAACGAATCCTTTTTTCAGGGAACTTAAGCATTTTAATGCGTTTTATTATTTTTTTGAGTTTGTGAGGGGCTGATAAGTATGTGCAACAGTGTCAAAGAGATGGTTTACTGGTGCAAGGGGGAAAATGATTGGCTAAAACTGTAAAATAAGTATAAAAATAAGTATGTACAACAATGTCATAGAGATGGTTTACTGGTGCAAGGGGGAAAATGATTGGCTAAAACGGAAACGTCTATCATGTTTAGAGGTTTGTAAAATTCTTAAAATAGGCCTAAAAAATGACCTCGGTGTCATTTTACAAGCTCTCGACGAAGACCCGGGATTATGGTATAGAAATCACTTAAAATCTTTTGAGATCTTCAGGGGGACTGTAAAGAGCGCCGAATGTATTTTTCTATAAGGGTGGTTAATATTATCATTTTTTGGTATATTCAGGTCACGAATAATTGCCCAATTTTCTACTGGCAAGTCGGTAAAGTTGAAGCATAAAAATAGGAATGCTAGAGGTTGAAATTGGTTTAACACGGCAGAAAACCTTTGAAGATTTGTTTATATCATGTGCCATAGCCAGTTTTGCGTATACGTTAACTTAAGAATCCGCGGGTTTTTGAATGTATAGTATCATCAATATTTATGTATGGGTAAAAAATGTCAGTTAGTTGTTTTTTTCTGTTTTTTTTTTAGAACAAAAATTCTATTTACGAAAAAAAAAATCATTACTTCTATCAAACGTAGTTGCAGTGGTTATATGGGTATGTCTGGAATATGTTGCTAACAGTGAGCTTTTTAACCGTGATATTTAAGGCCTGGGCTGGATTGGCGGAATACAGAACGAATGGAAGGATATTCATGAATGCAAACCCAGCAGATAAATGAAGTAAATCCAGAACTTCTCAATGTTGAACTTTATTTTCTTCAAAATACCCTACTAAAGGTTTAACAGTATATTTGAAATTTTTGGTTACTTCATTTCAGTTTGTAAGACATAATTTCGGTTTGTTCTGTTCCTTAGTGTATTGTATTGTAAATTTCATATTCAGTTCTTGGCTGTTGGTTTTAACAAATATTATTGCTCGCTTTACTATGACATTCAACTTAATTTTTTATTAGGGCTATCCTGCACAACCCCATCCTACTCCACAGCCTGGGCAAGCACCGTCACCAACAAATCAACCTCTCCCGCCAGGAGCTGATAAAACTCATTTGAACTCGCATCAGATGCAGCAACTACGAGCACAAATAATGTCCTATAGACTGCTTGCTCGTAATCAACCTCTGCCGCAAAATATCGGTTTGATGGCTCAGGGAAGAGGTATTCCACAAGGACCTTCACAAGGCCCACCTGCATTTCAGCAAGAACAACCTTCACCTGGGCAACAAAATCAGTCGGTACAACAAGAACAGACTCCAGCACCCCAACCACCTGCACCGCCGTTAGTCCCGCCCAAGGCAAACAGAGTAACACCCCTTGCTAAACCTACAGGATTAGATCCTGTTTTATTGCTGCAAGAGCGTGAAAATAGATTGGCCTCCCGAATTGCTTTAAGAATTGAAGAGCTGAGTAGCCTTCCTACGTCAATGGATGATGATCTTAAAATAAAGGCAGAAATTGAACTAAGAGCTTTGCGATTGCTTAACTTTCAAAAGCAGCTTAGAGGGGAAGTTTTGAATTGCATGAAACGAGATACAACTTTGGAAACTAGCTTAAACCTAAAGATGTATAAAAGGACTAAGAGACAAGGTCTCCGAGAAGCCAGAGCTACAGAGAAACTTGAAAAGCAGCAAAAAGTAGAGGCTGAAAGAAAGAGGCGACAGAAACACCAAGAATATCTTTCTGTTGTTTTGCAACATGTGAAGGAGTTCAAAGAGTTTCACAGGAACATGCAATGTAACTATGATTTTTTTTTTATGCTTTTTTGTCATTTTATGGTATGTTCCTTTTAGCCATCATCTTGGAGATTGTTCTTTGTAGCCCTGGAATATCTGTGCAATACTTGGTTGTAAAAAATAAATAACGATATTTTAATTTGATCTGACCAACCGTGACAAAACTTCGAAAATAATAACTTGAAATAAATATAATGTAAAACGTTGTAACAAGAGAACAGGACTTCAGCCAGTGAAATTCAAAGAAGAAAAATATGTATAAAGGAATTTGCCTTTTAATTGGACCTTTAATCGCCTGTTAGTTAAAAAAAAATCAAGGCTGGTTATTTTCCTTGTAACGAAAAATGCTTTTTTAGACGTCTGTACATAGCAGGCCAGAGCATCATATTTTATTTATTTTTATTTATTTATTCTTTACATTTTCTCAATATTGGACAAGAATTTATTTTTGAAAATGCATTGGGTAAACTCCAAAAAAAGGATCAGTCGGTGTGAATGGATAGATATGAAATTAATGAATCCAATAATATAAGTACCTTGTTAGGTTGGTGCAATTTAAGCTGTAAGCTTGTTAAAAAGTGCATATTGTTGGACAACAGTGTGAAAAAAAAAGTTGTCTTCATTGAGTAAGGAGTTTTAAGCATATATATTAGCTTCAAAGTATTTTGTGAATTCTTCGTTGTCATCAATAAAATCTTTTTTCATTGTTTCGAAAAACCAGTAAGTAACAAAATAAACACAAACGCAGTTGTTGACAACTATGTGTGAATGATGTTAATTTATTTCAGCAAGACTTATTTTGTATGCATTACTAAAATTCGTATTTCTTACTGACTTCAACTTCAAAAATAATTTTAAAATTACTTAATTTGCTGAATTACTTATTTAGCTCTGATGTCGGAAAAAATCTTGTCTTGTGTAGTAATTAAATAAAAAAGTTCTTTTTTAACTGTAAGTAAGGAGCGACATTAAAACTTAAAACGAACACAAATTATTCCGTATATGAATGGGGCTGTCCCCTCCTCAACGGCCTCGCTCTTTACGCTGAAGTTTGACTCTGTCTCACTACTTTATTTTTTAAAACAATATAAAACTAGGTTAAAGAGCGAGGCGTTGAGGAGTGGATAGCCTGATGGGTAAGACTAAACTTGATGAAATTTATATATTTGAAATCAGCATGCAAATCTGATTCTTTTAATGTATCTATTGGTATCAAAATTCCGTTTTTTAGAGTTTCGGTTTGCTCCTTACTTACAGTTCGTTACCACGAACTGTTTGACAACAAAAAGCCATGCACAAAATGATACCTAATTATTTTTCCGTTCGATAGTTTGTATATTATAATCAAAACTAGCTATATTTCTCTCCCCGACATTTGTTTTGAGTTTGAGATATGCAAAAAGTTTGTTTGACGTTACTCCGACGGTAGTGACCGAAATGGCATACGAGGCACTCGCACGTCAAATACTTGACCAGGAGTCTACTTTGCGAGTACGTGTCTTTTGCGAGTCTTGTAATCCATTAAGACTGACTTTTTTGCGGCTAGGTAGGGGAGGAGGAGGTCCAAATACAAAAAGCGTCATTCTGGTCAGAAGTCTTTTAGGAAGGTGAATACCCCTCAAACAATTCCGCAAGTTCAGCCCTTTTTGCTCTACGTTTTTGCTTCGCTATTTCTGTTCTGCCTTGCAAAGAATTTTCATTTTCAAGCAATAATTTTTTTCAATGTATGAGCATTTGGCTGCTTCAACAGTGAGTCCGTAAAAACTGATGTTTTCTTGAGTGTTTTAGTATAGGATAAGTTCTTAATTGTGGTTTAGTACATAGCTGTTCAAAGTGCTATTTAAAAAGTCGTTAATTACTCAACAATCAACAAGTTTTGTCATTTTTAGGGTATTCGACTTTTTTTTAAGAATTTTCTTGGGAATATGCAACAGTTAGTCAAATGCTTTGATGCTAGAATACTTTTCGAGTTTTCAGAGTGTTACAATGGAGTAGCGAGAGAAATAGCTGTCATATGAAACTTTTCAATTTTTATTCAAAAGCACAAGACACGAGTATATTTTATATCGAAATTTTTATCATGTAATTTTAAGATGTAAATATTTAAGCCAATTTCAAAGTCACTAGTAATTTTCTGTTCTAAGGGATTAAGTTAGGTTATGCTAATTATAACAATAACATTAATACTAATTATAATAAGAAAATATGTATAAAATTTTACAATGAAACAACCTCTTTGAAAATCAAGTATTTTGCAATAGGCATCAAGACATGGCTAATTGTAGGGAAAAAGCCAAGACAGATAGTCCGAGTAATTGAGAGACAAAAAGTAACATACAAATCCATAGAACTATTTTAATGATCGTCTAAAATTGTCCGAGTCTTCATATTCAAATATTTAATATGTAGAGTGAAGATCAAGATTCAAATTCTGATCATGCTTGAAAAGCTTTCTAGGAAGGTTTACTAGTCTATTTTAAAATTGTATTAATTACTCATCCAGAAATTCCATTTCGTAACAGCTATATTGACTTTTCTCCATAAAGTAATATAAGCGTACGCAGGGTTGTAGTGCTAAAATTACCAGTGCCGGAGCTGTAAATTACCGGGGATCTGGGGGGTATGGAATGCCCCTCAGTGAAACGTGGGTCTCTCCCCCGGAATTTTTTTTTTTAAATTAACTCTTTCATTTTCCCATTTTATTTAACCCTTTTTTTATTTAACCCTTTCAACACTTTTTTACGCATTCTGAAGCCAAACCATACCAGATGTATAACCAAATTTCAGATGTGTTTTATTATAAATTTTAATACTTAAGAGTTGTATGTGCGGTACAGGGTTTTGAGCTAGTTATATTTAGCTTTGTGTACTTGATCTTCAAGGGGATTCTAACTTTCTTTATTTAATAATAAGTCATTAACATGCTAAAATTCTTTTAATTTTTAAAAATGATAATTCCCTAGATAATTTAATACGCAAAGCTAAATATGATTTTATAATCTTGAACACCATACAAATATTTAGTTGAGCTAGTTAGTTACCGCTAAAAATTGACCTGCTCAAATTCACGTACCATACACAAACAATGCAGTCCTAACTGGTTCTGCGGTTATATTAAATAAAAAAAAACAAGTTTTTTAAACTGAAAGTAAGGAGCGACATTAAATCTTAAAACGAACAGAAATTATTCCGTATATGAAAGGGGCTGTCCCCTCCTCAACGCCTCGCTCTTTACGCTAAAGTTTTTTATTGTTTTAAAAAATAAAGTTGTGAGACAGAGTTAAACTTTAGCGTAAAGAGCAAGGCGTTGAGGAGGGGACAGCCCCTTTCATATACGGAATAATTTCTGTTCGTTTTAAGTTTTAATGTCGCTCCTTACTTTCAGTTTAAAAACTTGTTTTTTTTATTTAATTTCGGGTCGTTTTTTAGTTAATGCAGCTTTTATTTTGGCTCACCGTCATTGAATAAGTAAAAAAAATTTTCATAAAAATTTTCCTCTTCTTTTGCTAAATGGCTGTCTCTAAATTTAGTTCTGACGTAATTTACAAATAAACTTACCTAACGAACTTCTATATTTGTATATTTTTCTTCTGGCAAAAAATACGTTGCAGATATAGTTGCAGATTTTTGCAGATATGAGCTTGAAACCTGTGTCATAGGGTTTTCTGATACGCTGAATCTGACGGTGGGATTTTCATTAAAATTCTTTCACTTTTAGGGGATGTTTCCTCCCTCTTTAAAAAATCAGGTAAATTTTCTCAGGCTCGTAGCCTTTGATGAGTAATACTAAACTTAATAAAATTTATATATTTAGAATCAGCATTATAAGCCCATTCTTCTGATACATTTATTGACATCAAAATTCCGTTTTTAAAAGTTTCGATTGCTAGTGAGCCGTATCGCTCCTTACTTACTGTTCGTTACCACGAACTGTTTGAAAAGCAAAACAATCTAAACGAATAAATGAGAATGATTTGAAATTAATGTAATAACCGGCTGTAAATTAGATATACAGAAATAATTTTAATCAATTTTAATGCAAGTCCAGAGTGCTTCATGTCTTCTGCCTCTGTGTTTTTCTGACTCTTGGCTAGTCGCGTCCGAGTGTCATCAACAGCACGATGAGACCTTAACCAGGTTTTAACATAGGGGTCGGGGTCCCAAGATGTCAAAGGAACTCTAAAGCTTTATAAATCAAACAGTTCGTGGTAACGAACTGTAAGTAAGGAACGACCCGGCTCAATGGTAATCGAAACTCTGAAAAACGGAATTTTGGCACCAATAGATACATAAAAAAAACTAGATTTTAATGCGAATTTCAAATATATAAGTTTCATCAAGTTTAGTCTTACCCATCAAAAGTTATGCACCTGAGAAAATTTGGCTGATTTTAGGGAAAAGGGGGAAAGACCCCCTAAAAGTTATAGAACCTTAATGAAAATCACACCATCATATTCAGCGTATAAGAGAACCCTACTGTAGAGGTTTCCAGCACCTATCTACAAAAATGTGGAATTTTGCATTTTTTGCTAGAAGATAGATCACGGATGCGTGTTTATTTTTTTTTTTATTTATTTTTTTTTTTTTTTCAGGGTTGATCCTTGATCGTATCGACCCAGTGGTCCTAGAATATCGTGGGAGGGCTCATTGGAGCGGCAATTAAAAGCTCTAGTGCCCTTTTTAAGTGACCCAAAAAATGGAGGGCAACTAGGCCCCTTCCCACTCTTATATTTTCCCCAAAGTCATTCTATCAGAATTTTAAGACAGACATTTTGTTAAGCATGGTCGAAAATATGATAACTATGTCTTTCAGGCTGATTTGATCCCCCAAAGTCCCCGGGAGAAGGGCTGAAAGTTATGAACTTTACCCAATGTTAACACTTAGTATTGGTTATTGGGAAGTATACAGACGTTTTCAGGGGGATTTTTTCTGGTAGGTTGGGGCGGTAGGGTGGGTTGGTCGGGGATTGTATGGGAGGATCTTTCCATGAAGGAAGTTTTCATCGGGGAAGCGACATTGCTATGAAGGGGATGTTGGATTTCCCTGCATTATAAAAAAAAGATATCATAAAATAAATAAAAAAAAAAAACAAGTTTATAGACTGAGTGTAAGGAGCAACATCGAATCATAAATAAAACAGAAAATATAACGTATTTGATTGGATTTGCCCAATAGCCAATGCCTCACTCTTTAAACCAAAGATTGTTAAGTTTTCACAGGAGCCATTTGTTCTAATTAACTCCCTTTGTGATTAAGGGGTCATTTTTAAAGAATTGGAACAAAGTTAGAACTTTAGCTTAAAGAGCAAGGTATTAACTAGGGGACCAACCCCCTGATATACGTATTAAAAATATATGAATATAGAATTTTGTTACGTTAGTTAATTCGTAAGTTACGTATATTTATTACTAATAAAAACGTTCGTAAGTAAAATTAAATAAGTTTCGAGAGAGTCATTTAACCAAAAGAAGTAAAACTAATCTGCAAAGTTCGTTTTAATTATTCATGTACGATGAGCCAAAATCAAAACCTGCATTAATTCAAAAACGTTCAAAAATTAAATAAAAAAAACAGGATTTTTTTAAACTGCAAGTAAGGAACGACGTTAAAACTCAAAACGAACAGAAATTATTCCGTATATGAAAGGGGCTGTCCCCCCCTCAACGCCTCGCTCTTTGTGCTTAAGTTTGACTTTCTCACAGCTCTATTTTTTTTTAACAATAAAAAACTCTATCGTAAAGAGCGAGGCGGTGAGGAGGGGACAGCCCCTTTCATATACGGAATAATTTTTGTTCGTTTTAAGTTTTAACGTCGTTCCTTACTTTCAGTTAAAAAAAACTGTTTTTTTTTTATTTAATAAGAGAGAAGAAACGTGTGAAACAGTCAGCAGGTTCCTTGTTGGAGTCAAAATAATGTTCATTAGGCTGAACCACGTTCACACTCAGCTGAACTATAACTGACCAACTTAGTGCAGTTAGTCAGTTCTATACTCTCTGAAAGAGTACTTCACTTTACGTTCATCAAGTTTGAATCTTTTACACAAACTGCGTATTTCCTCTTCACTAAACGTCACAGGAATTTCTGTCGGCCAGTAATCTGTGTCCAATACTTGAAATTCATCTAATTGTTTTTTGTATGCCTCTTCATTCTCTCCATATGTGGTAAACAGACGTCTGTTGAGGTTGTTTGCCACATTTGATAGTAGTTACAAACTTGTCATTTTGTTTCAATGTAACAGAGTCAAAAATTCCTTCCTTTATAGCTATCTTAGCCTTAAAGGTTCTTGTCCCTGGTTTCTCCTTCACTGATTGGATGTATCTAATAGATCTTCTAATAAGTTTGTCTGATTTTACATTTGTCATTGTACAATTTTGAAATCTCTCTGACAGTGTTGCGAGCTCACAAAGCATGTCATATGACGGCTAAATCAAACAAGAACTGGTTTCAGGTTAGTCGATTTAAGAGGCACTTGAAAGTGCTTCTTGATGATCTGTTGATGATCTGGTTGTATCATCTTTACAAGAGGAAAAGTGCGCCGCCAAGGCACTGTAGCCACACGAAACTGTAGTAACAGTTCTACATGTGCTAGCCACCCATCTTGTGTTAAAACACGCCCTATTTTGTTTTGTTGCGCCCTTAGTTTGGATGTACATTCTGTTAACTGGCGTTGATTTTTAGGAGATAAACTGTACACTGTGTACAATTTGTCCATAAAGGATTGGAAGTGGTTGACTCATGATACTTCTTCTACAACGTCAGTTAGTGCAAGCTCTATTCGGTGATTCATACATTGCCAAATAATTCAATAGGGAAATTCAGTTAGAAACTTTGCATATACGCCAGAACGTTTTCCTAGAATTACATTGGCTCCATCACTAGTGAAGGCAACCAAGTCTCTTTTTTTTTTTGTCATGGTCAAAACCATATTTATTGAGACTTTTTGTAAATGCTTCAAATAGTTTCCGCTTTTTGGTCTGAAAGTTCTATTAGATCTAAGAGCAAGGTTTCTGGATCTTTGTTTTTGTTAGTTTCACACTTCACATAAACTATTAAAACTGACTTAGAGCTTAAGCTAGTGGACTCGTCTAAGATTATGAAGATCTTACCTCTCTCATTCTTTATTTTACTTGTTATTTTAACCTTCATTTCTTGGGTAATGTGATCTGTAATCGTAGTGGCGCTATAACGGTAATGTAGCCCAATTTAAATATTGACACGATTTAATCGTTATAGTTCTAAGAAATCGAAATGATCCAAATGTGGTCGATCATTTTTAGCCAAATAATTAGCAGACCTAGAAACTGATTTAGTTGATCCTTTTTGAGTTTCATTGAAAGCGTCACAAACTTTCTTTTGACTGCTTTTTAGAAGTTTCAATTATTTTTTGTGCTGCCAAATGAGTTTGTGATTGCTTGTGTTCAATAATTTTTTTACGTAAAGGTTTCACCTGAGCATCTGTTTTGGAGCCATTACTCTTGATGTGATAGGAGCACCATTCATTGGATAAACAAATGTGCTTGGGTTTAAAAGCATCTAGGCTGGATAAATCGCTTCATATTTTGCAGCCCTACTTTCCATCCCTACAGGGTAACCAAGGATAAGCTTCTTTTTTCTTACACCACATGTCCATTTTCCAAGCGTCTGGCCAGTCGTATTTGACTCATTGTCTTTCAGCTTCCGAATTTGTACTTTCAACACATGTAGGTTCTTTTGCTTCAGACGTCACCGCTTCACTTTCATTGTCATTGGTTTTGTTATGAACTTCTGAGGCTGTTTTATTAACAGATCCTCTGTTAAAAAAATAGATAATGGATTATTGTTTTTGACTAGTATTTGCCATTTTAAATCAATAATCATAAATAGTCCACCAGTAATCACAAACACTAACACTATCACTAACAGCAACGATTCCAAATGCTAGAACGTAACTGTTAGGCCAGAAGTCTCGCGCAAGTAAGTGGTGTGAAGTCAAAGCACAGTGATGCTAGTGCAGGTTCGTGTTTTACCCGCGCGAGCGCGAAATACTAATAAACATTCCCGCTGACGGAACAAATCAGTACAGCAACGCCGCTCCTCCCTCAAAAGTGGTGCCGGTGCGTTGCACCGCTCCGCTCCGGCTCCACTACAACCCTGAGCATACGTAACGTAAAATTGTATGTAGAGCTCAAGTCTACTTGTTACTGCCTGCCTTAAGGGCTTTATGTCCTGTATAGACTCGCAACGTAAAGTCTTTAAAGATTTGACTTCATAGAAGACCCATTGCTTTTAGAAATTAAACAAATAAAATATAAAAAAATGGGTATAATATTTTTAATAAGACAGTAAAAAAAGCTTTTGATTATAAAAAAGGTCCTAACATGTTGATTTCGCGTCCGGAACCTTTTATCAACACAAAAAAACTACACTAAATTAAACAGAACATAAATAAAATAAAAGGCACAACAAAATTACAACGAAAAACAAACAACTCACATATTAATAATATCTAATGTGTCAACTGTTCGTCACTTCAAATAGCACGAAAATCAAATAAAATTAGGATAACTCTGCAGCAGCAGAGACGCGATTTCTTTTTGGTTTATTAATTCAATACATTAATAATATCCAATATTGCAACTGTCCCCCGTCAGTTGAAATATCAAACAACTCTGCTGCATAGTTACTATTATCTTGTTTGATTTTCGGGCCATTGATAGTGATGAATATATGACATATTGGATGTTAATAATAATGGAAGTTCTTTTTATTTTTCGTCAATGTTTTTTGTTTGTCCTTTTGCCTTTTATTTTGCATGTTTTGTTTAGTTCATTTTTTTTTTCGTTCCTGACGTGAAGTCGAGCTATTTGGCCATTTTTATTATTAAAATTTTTTTTTTTAACTGTCTTATTAAAATATTATACCTGTTTTTCTGTATTTTATTTGCTTAATTTTTAAATGGAAAGGCAATGTGGTCTGAGAGAATTATTGATTGTACTGATAAAACACCTGTCTAATTCACTGCAAAGATTTCATGTATATGGCAAGAAATCACTAGAATTTATGCTTATTTCTGTAAAAATCTTTCTAGCTAAAATCTCTCGTTGTAATCGGGCAATTAATATGCATCATATGAATGCTGAACGTGAGCAGAAGAAGGAACAAGAAAGGATTGAGAAGGAGCGTATGAAAAGGCTGATGGCAGAAGATGAAGAAGGATACCGAAAGCTGATTGATCAAAAGAAAGATAAACGCCTTGCATTCTTACTCTCACAAACTGACGAATATATTGGAAATCTGGCTGGTAAGCTCTTTATTTTCTCTTGTCAACGCTAATTCTATTAATAAGACCCTTAGCAATGCTAATTGTATTACATTGGAATACAATTGTCACTGCTAGTTGAATATGTTGGAAATTTTGCCGGTAAGCTCTAATTTGCTCGGGAAGGCGTCATAACATCTAACCGTCAGGAGCACCAATGTCAGGACATCGACAAAAAAATCCGTCATAACATCGATAGAAATCCTTCAGAACCACTAACCGTCATAACATCTAAAATTTTAAAACTTTAGTTTTTTGGGGTTTAGGGGGGAAAAGGTACCTAGGTTAGGTTACGTATTTAATATATGCAATGCTTTACCCCCACACCCTTGATGTGCAAATACATAGCAGAAATTTGTTTCTAAACTGTTATATACTTAATACTATTATATAAACTTATAAATTTTTTGTCGATGCTATGGCGGTTAGTGGTTCTGACGGATCTTCATTTTAGATGTTATGACATTTAGTGCTTGTGACGGTTAGTCGAAGTGGTAGCACCCCATTTGCTCTTGCCAATGCTAATTGTATTAATAAGACACTTATCAATGCTAATTGTATTACATTGGAATACGATTTTCAATGCTAATTGAATGTATTGGAAATCTTGCTGGTAAGGTCAAATTGGCTCTTTTCAATGCTAATTGTAGTAATAACACACTTGTTAATGCAAATCGTATTGTAATAGAACACAATCGTAATTGCTAATAAAATATATTGGAATTATTGCTGATGAGCTCTAGGTTGTACTTGTCAATACTAATTGTATTGATACCAAACTTGTCAATGCTAATTGAACTGTATTGGAAAAGATTTGTCAATGCAAATTATATTAATACTTGTAACACGCTTGCTGTTTGGATATGTTGGAAATCTTGCTGGTAAGCTCTAATTTGCTCTTGTCAATGCTAATTTAATTGATACCAAACTTGTCAATGCTAATTGAACTGTATTGGAAAAGATTTGTCAATGCAAATTGTATTAATACTTGTAACACGCTTGCTGTTTGGATATGTTGGAAATCTTGCTGGAAAGCTCTAATTTGCTCTTGTCAATGCTAATTGCATTGATACCAAACTTGTCAATGTTAATTGAACTGTATTGGAAAAGATTTGTCAATGCAAATTGTATTAATACTTGTAACACGCTTGTCAATGCTTTTGTCAATACCAATTGCATTGTATTGGAACACAATTGACAATGTTAATTGAATATATGGGAAATCTTGCCGGTAAGCTCTAATTTGCTCTTGTCAAAGCTAATTGTATTAATAATGCACTTGTCAATGCTAATTGTATTATATTAGAATAAATTTGTCAATGTTAATTGAATATAATGGAGATCTTGCTGGTAAGCTGTAATTTGCCCTTGTCAATGCTAATTGTATTAATAACACACTTGTAGCGTTGCCAGTTTCGTATTATGGAGGGTGGGAAATTAGACTGGACCGGGATTTATATATGCAGGGGGAAGGGGGCTTGGGAAAATAACTAACAAGGGAAATAGCGAATTAGAGCCAATAATTAGATAATTAGAGCCAATAGAAAAAACTGAACTTATTTGTCAGTTATAAGATCCGGACGTGCTGAACCCTGAAAGCAAAAATTTAGACCTTTTGAAAGTAAACGAATATTTAAGACAGTATTTACGACTTCAAAACGACTTTAACAATAGAATAAGAAACTGTAGTGACCCCCTAGGTGCCCCCGGAGAGCCATTGTGCTATAATCCCTCTCCTTGAGGGCGCCACTTATGTTAATTGCCCCGCCTATTATTTGACGAAGTGTCAGATACAACCAGTTGTCTAATATTCAATTTATTCTAGTTCAAATCGTGTTAGTGTCATGAATTACTGAGAGAATTGTTTCTCTCAAAACCGAGACAGAAAAAATATCTAAATAGAAAAAAATACTTCTCAAACAGCAAATAATTAATTGTGTACAAAATTTTGACAATTAAGTCAATTTGGCTCTGTACATTTCATTGTTCATCTGTAAATTATATTATGTTATATGGAATTCAGCTAAAAGTCGTTAATTTGAAATTTATCATTTTCTCTGCTTCTTCTTTTTATGCTTCTAAATATACATGCAAAACAGTTTGTGAAATTAAATTTTTTGAACAAAAATCGACAATTCTTGTGAATGATTCATGCAAGTAGCATGTTTCTTTTTTAAACTATTGGCTGGAAAGAAGTGATAGAACAAATCCTCCCTTTTTGTTTTGTTTTTAACAAAACAATTTTTTTTTCTAAGTTTTTCGACTTTAACGGAAATGTATTATTATATATGTCGTTTCATGCTTAATCACCCCTTTTTCAAAGAGTTATGTTTGATAATTATTTTATTTATGGTACACTAAATATAATTATTTGCACCATTATTCGGTTAGATAACGTTTGGGGTTTCACCAAATGCATCCTCTTTTGATTTATCGCGGCTGACTTGCGGTAAGTCGGATACTTGTCAACAATTTGCACCTTCTCTTGTAACTTCAAACTCTATATCGTTACCCATAAGGTGCTCAGTCCACTTTTAGTGAGATTAATTAAAAAAAAAACTTCTTCCACAAAATAAGCTTTTCAAAAAAAAGTCAAGAACTCCATTAAACCAAAATGAACAAAAATAGAATCACATAATCTACCAAGCATACAACTACCACAAATCAGTATCAATAAATAAATGAAACCCCCCAAAAAACAGAAATTAAAATAAATAACAGAATCAAACTCAAAATGAGCAGAAATTAATATGAGTTGGGCTCTAAACCCATATGCTTTCTAAAAGCCAGTATATAGTTTGTACTTTACTGAAAAAAATTCAAATGAATTTACTGAAAAAAAAATGGTGCACTGTCAGTTTAATATACATATGCTGATATTTATTCCTTAAAATCTTAATTAATTTTTTGATTTAGGAGATAAGATATTTATTTCAAAAAATGATTATCACAAGCCCCAAAGGGCCGAAATTGCATTTCGGAGTCATAAAAAAAATCATAAAAATAGCACAACAACTAAAAAACTGGCTAAACAATGCCAAAAACAATAATATCAGAAAGACAAAGCCATTCATTAGTAAAAAAAACGTCAAATGTAAGGAAGTTAAAAAGGCAAAAACTAAAACAAAACCAAAAAAAAAGATTGTCATAAAAATAGCGTTAAAAAGGTTTAAAAGAAAACATATAAACAAGGGGGAGGGAACGAAAGAACCATACGGACACAAACTTGGGTATCACCAGTACAAAAAACAACAACAAAAAAACTAGTGGTTTATTTGATCAGTAATGAAGGGGACAAAGGTTCATTCCTACCTAGAGCTTAAACAACGGATGAGGGACAACATAGGAACGGGTTCAGAAACAGTACGTGGCAGGCGGTGTCTGGATGGGGAGTGTCTTTTGGAGAAAATGTTTTCCGTGCGAGGGTTTATTATTGCATTTTTTCAAATCGGAGGCACAGCGTTCCTCTCCTGTGCTCAAGAGTTTCCAGCTTGGTCTTTTTTAGAAGGAGTGAATATGGTACCATAGCTTCTTCAAAAATTATATTCTTAGGGCTGTTTTTTGAACAGATTCAATTTTTTCTGATTCGTCACGTGAGATGCCAGGATGCCAAACTGGACAAGCATATTCAAGACACGGGTGGACAATAGATCCTTAAAGAATCGGATGGGGGGACGTTAAATTTATTCAAGAGCTTGAGGAGAGACATGGACGCATTAGCTCTTTGGACAATATCTTTCACGTGGATATCCCACTTTAAATTAGAGGAAATTGTAATCCCAAGTAATTTAAAGGAAGACATAGAAATATCTGGGGGGATAGGGTTGAGGCTTTAAGGAAACAAATTGGTATGATCATAGATTTAGAGGGGTTTACTCTCATGTTTAACTCCGCAGCGTCATCTGCCATATCATTGAGAATACTCATAGGGTTAATTACTAAGTTTCGGTAGCAGGTTTCAACAACCGTTAGGTCAGCCACATTTCCATCCGTCTGGAAATTCCTTATCTATACTATTTATCATGACAGAAAAAAGGAGGGGACCGAGGAGAGTACCTTGGGGTACTCCATTGTGTACAGGGAGGGGGCTGGAATAATAACTCTGATATTTGACTACTTGTGATCTATTTGATAAAAAGGAGGCAACCAATTTAACCAGGAAAGAATCAATATTGAAATCAGTTACAAGTTCCTCAACTAAAATATTGTGGTTGACAAGGTCAAATGCTTTTTGAAGGTCAATGGAAATTAAATTTAGCCAGCAATTAGGTTTTTCAAGAATTTTTCCAATTGAGTTACTAAGAAAACCAAGGTAATGAGAAGTAGAAGTGGATTTGAGGTTCCTGAATTGTCTCAGGTCAGTAAGAGGCAGGATTTTCTCCTTTAGCCAATCTGTGAGGAATCTTTCATATGGCTTAGAGAAAATGGGAGTGAGTGAAATAGGACGAATACCTTCAAAACCAGGTTTTCCGTCTTTCTTCTTCAAGGGGGTTTGCTTCAATGTGTTCGGGGAAATGGTGGGCGTGAGAGGTGGGTTAGTTGCCCATCAATCACTTTTGACTATTAAAAAGAGCACTAGCCCTTTCAATTTAAGTTCAAGTGAGCCGTTTTTAAAGCTTCTACAAAAGAACTTTCTATAAAAACCTTATATACCCCTAGGGGCATACCTTACCACCCTTGCCTTGAGAAGCTTTGGGTGGGGGGGGTTGTCATCCTCAAAGACCTAATTTCCAGATCTTTAAACTACGTTGAACACATTGGCTATCTCAAAATTTTGATTGGATGTTTTTGGGAAAATTGTGGGCGTGAGAGGGGGTTAGTTGCCCTTCAATCACTTTCGACTATTAAAAAGGGCACTAGCCCTTTCAATTTCTAATCGAATGAGCCTTCTTTGAAGTTTCTAAAACAACACTTTCTATAAAAACCTTATAACTTACAACTTACAAAATAAAAACTTACAACCCTCACCCTAAGGGCTGTGGCGGGTTGTCATCCTCAAAGACCTAATTTCTAGAACTTACAACTACCATTGAAAAAAAAATGGCTTTCTCAAAATTTTGGATTGGACGTGTTTGGGGAAATTGTGGGTGTGAAAGGGAGGTTAGATGCCCTCCAATTACTTTCTACTATTAAAAAGTGGGCTAGATATTTCAATTTCCAATCGACGAAAACCCTTTATATAAAAACCTTATATGCCCCCAGGGCATAACTTACACCCCTAGCCCTTAGGGCTGGGGGGGGGGGTTGTCATCCTCAAAGACATAATTTCCAGATCTTTAAACTACGTTGAACACGATGGTTATCTCAAAATTATGATTGGATGTGTTTGGGGAAATGGTGGGCGTGAGAGGGGAATAGTTGCCCTTCAATCACTTTCGACTATTAAAAAGGGTACTAGCCCTTTCACTTTCCAATCGAATGAGCCCTCTTTAAAGTTTCTAAAACAACGCTTTCTATAAAAAACCTTATATGCGCCCAGGGAATAACTTACAACCATTAGCCTGAGGTCTGTGGCGGGTTGTCATCCTCAAAGACCTAATTTCCAGAACTTTGAACTACGTTGAAAAAAATGGCTATCTCAAAATTTTGGATCGGACGTGTTTGGGGAAATGGTGGGCGTGAGAGGGGGTTAGTTGCCCTTCAATCACTTTCGACTATTAAAAAGGGCACTAACCCTTCCAATTTCCAATCGAATGAGCCCTCTTTTGAATTTTTTACAACAACGCTTTATCTAAAAACCTTATATAACCCCAGGCTATAACTTACAACCCTCACCCTGAGGGCTGTGGGGGGTTGAAATCCTCAAAGACCTAATTTCCAGAACTTAATACTACGTTGAAAAAAATGGCTGTCAAAATTTCTGATTGGACGTGTTTGGGGAACTGGTGGGTGTGATAGGGGGGGGGGGGTTAAATGCCCTCCAGTTACTTTCTACTATTAAAAGCTGGACTAATCTTTTCAATTTCCAATCGAATGAGCCTTTTTTGAAGTTTCCAAGACAACCCTTTCTATAAAAACCTTATATGCACCCAGGGCATAATTTACAACCCTAGCCCTTAGGGCTGTGGGGGGGTGTCATCCTCAAAGACCTCATTTCCGGAACTTTCAACTACTTTTGAACAAAAAGGCTATCTCCAAATTATGATTGGATGTGTTTCGGGAAATGGTGGGCGTGAGAGGGGGCTAGTTGCCCTCCAATCAATTTCGACTATTAAAAATGGGACTAGTCCTTTCAATTTCCAGTCGAATGAGCCCTCTTTGAAGTTTCTACGACAACACTTTACATAAAAACCTTATGTGCCCTCAGGGCATAACTTAAAACCCTTGCCGTGGGGGTTGTAGAGGGTTGTCATCCTCAAAGACCTAATTTCATATAATTTAAACTACTTTGAACAAAATGGCTATCTCAAAATTTTGATTGGATGTGTTTGGGGAAATAGTGGGCGTGAAAGGGTGGTTAGTTGCCCTTCAATCACTTTTGACTGTTATTACTTTTGACAACGCTTTCTAGAAAAACTTTACATGCCCCGAGTGTATAACTTACAGCCCTTGCCCTGAGGGCTCTAAGGGGGTTATCATCCTCAAAGACCTAATTTCCAGAACTTTCTACTACGTTGAACAAAATGGCTATCTCAAAATACTTATGGGATGTGTTTGGGGATTGGGGATGTGTTTGGTGGGCGTGAGAGGGGGGTTAGTTGCCCTCCACCACTTCAACTAGTAAAAAGGGCACTAGCCCTTTCAATTTCAAGTCGAATGAGCCCTTTTTGAAGATTATACGACAACGCTTTCTATAAGAACCTTATACGACAACGCTTTCTATAAAAACCTTATATGCTCCCTGGGCATAACTTACAACCCTTGCTCTGAGGGCTATGGGGGGTTGGGTTGTCATCCTCAAAGACCTAATTTCCAGAACTTTTAACTACGTTGATCAAAATGGACATCTCAAAATTTTGATTGGATGTGTTTGGGGAAATGGTAGGCGGGTGAGGGGGGTTAGTTGCCGTCTAATCACTTTCGACTGTTAAAAAGGGCTCTAGCCCTTTGAATTTCCAATCGAATGATCCCTTTTCGAAGTTGTTACGACAATGCTTTCGATAAAAACCTTATATGCCCCCAGAGCATAACTTACAACCCTTGCCCTGAGGGCAATGGGGGGGGGGTTGTCATCCTCAAAGATCAAATTTCCAGAACTTTTTACTTCGTTGAATAAAATGGCTATCTCAAAATTTTTATTGGATGTGTTTGGTGAAATGGTGGGCGTGAGAGGGGGGTCAGTTGCCCCCCAATCACTTTCGACTATTAAAAAGGGCACTAGCCCTTTGAATTTCCAATGGAATGAGCCTTTTTTGAAGTTTCTATGACAAATCCTTCGATACGAAGTGCCCTGGTCTAAAACAAATAAATAATACATTGCGCCAACATTGTTCTTTACAAAGGCAGCGCTATTGCGCTGCCTATAATTGAGCTATTGTCCTAGGAAGATTCCGCTGCTACGTCTTTCACTGATTGTCGTTTGGTGTTTCCGTTTCCTTGTATCTTAGTTCGAAACGTAATAATGTTCTATCATTTTCGTTTAACCTTGTAACCTCAAATTCTGTATTGTCACATATAAAGTTGCTCAGTCTTCTTTTTGGAGAGATTCGGCTATCGTAATCATATGATTACTTTTGTATGTTTTTAATTCTGCTGATCGAATGTGATGCATTGTATTTGCTTCATAAAAGGTAGAGGAGACTGTTTTTTTTTGGGGGGGGGGTCTAGGGGTGACTAGTGTGAAGACTATTGGGCATAATTTGTGTTTTTATAATATACAAAAAAGAGCAACATGATTCAGCTCTGTAGTTTAATTTTTACATATTCTTTTTGTTGAAGAAAAATCAGTCTTAATATAATTGTCGACACTAATTCTGGATCTCCTGAAAAACGTGAAACAGCGGAGTGAACACCCAGTGTCCATACTATTGCTGAAGAGTAGTTAGCCGGGCAGTTTTTGCACTCAAATAGCCTCATTTTGGCCTTGAGGTTTCTTCAATGGCAGTTTCTTTGGTTTACTAGGATACACCAGAGAGTTGAGTACCAAATTCAACGTATTGGTATTTGGAAATTACTTCCTTGGATATCAGTAATTAAAATACGAACGGATATAGAATTCTCTTTATCCAAATCATTTCTTAAACAGAAGCTGTGCTGTTTAGTTGCTTAGCCTACCATATTTGTTTCTGAATAGCTCGATAGCAAGCATTGAACAGAAAAAAGAGAAAAAATATAACATCGATGCAATGGAAAAGTATTGATAAGAAATTAGAGGCCAAACTAACTGGCAAAAAAATGGAGAAAAAAAGTCAAAAAAATTATAAAAATATTAATCATTTGGTGGTAACGGATTTACTCAAGATCGTGTATCGCGAACATGAGCCAATAACCGGTTTTCATGGTCTTCATACTAGATATCTCTTTGAGTATCTCTTTATATCTCTCAAATAATCTTTGAGTAAAAAACAGAAGAGCAATTTTTACACGTTTTAATGACATTAAACTATTACATCATTATCATTTACTTTTCATTTCCTTAGTTTGTTTTGTCTTTTTTTACAAATCGCTCCTATCGGCTCTATGGTAACTGAAACCTGATTTTTGATAAGTAGGGGAAACACTCCCTAAAAGTCGGGCGAACTTAGTGAAAATCACAGCATCAAATTCAGCATATCAAATAATCCTATTGTGTAGGTTTCAAGCTCCTATCTTTAAAAAATGTGGAAATATATGTTTTAGCCAGAAAAGAAGATGAGGGATGCGTGTTTATTTGTTGTTTTTCCTCCCAGGATTGATTGTATCTAACCGAAAGCGGATTTTCCATAGGGTAAATTTTCCACGAGGAGGATAGTTTCTGGGCGTGGGCGGGTTGGGGAAGGGGGTGGTGTTCAGGTGTAATTTTACACGGAGGGGATTTCCTGGCATGATTTTGAAATCGGTCAAGAAATTTAGATTAAAAACGAAATTCAACTGAAAGTAAATGGCAACAGAGTTGCTACACCAGAAAGTTGAGTACCAAATACAATTTATTTGTGTTTGGAAATTACTCTCTGGAAAATTAATCGTCTAGAAATATGAATGAATTCAGAATATTCTTTTTTCACATTATTTTTCGCATATTCTTGTTCCGCTAGTGTTTTTCTTTCCTGCATACTTGCATACTTGAGTAGCTTTCAAATCAAGGTTTATGCAAAGTGAATAATATCCAATAAAACAAAAGGAAAAATAACCAAGATTAGTAATACCTAATCAAATTGTTTTGGCTATCACATACTTTGATACACGAAAATAATCATTTTCGACGAACAAAAATTGTTCTGTATATTAGGGGGGAGTGTGGTATATTGTCCCTCTTTACAGTGAAGTTTTACTTTTTGTAAAATCCTTCAAGAAAGATTGCTACGACAAAAAGGGCGGTGAATATGAATGAGAAGTATTTTAAAGAGCTTTGAAACTTTAGCATAAAGAGCGAGGGTTGAGGGGGGGGGGGGTCCAGGGGAAATTTACATGGAGGAGATTCTCTGGCATAATTTGAAAATTGGTCAAGAAATTAAATATAAAAAACAACGATTTTTTTTTCAACTGATAGTAAGGAGCAGCAGAATTGCTACACCAGAAAGTTGAGTACCAAATACAATTTATTTGCGTTTGGAAATTACTCTCTGGAAAATTAATTGTCTAGAAATATCAATGAATTGAGAATATTCTTTTTTCACATGATTTTTCGCACATTTTTGCTCCGCTAATGTTTTTCTTACCAACGTTTGTATACTTAAGCAGCTTCCAAATAAAAGCTTATGCAAAGTGAATAATAGCCAATAAAACAAAAGGAAACATAATGAAGATCAATAAAACCTAATCAGATTGTTTTGGCTGTCACAGGCTCTGATTTATCAAAGTAGTCATTTTTCGACGAACAGAAATTATTCTGTATATTAGAAGGGGTTGGTATATTGTCGGTCTTTACGGTGAAGTTTTACTTTTTGCCACAATTCCTCAAGAAAGACTGCTCAGACACAAAGGGCGGTGAATTTGAATGTGAAGTATTTTTAAAGAACTTTGAGACTTTAGCGTATAGAGCAAGGGTCGAGGAGGGGGCAGCCCCCTGATATACGGAATAATTTTTGTTTGTTTAAGTTTTCATCCTGTTCCTTACTTCTCGTTAAGAAATCTGTTTTCAATTTATTTAATAGCTCTACGGATTAGATCCAACTGGTTTGAATCTGATGTGATCATAATAGAGCTATAGTGTATTTAGGGTACGAACAGGCTAGACTTTGAAGGTGTAGGAGGGGGAGTCACAAAAAGGAACATTTTTATGTCGCAGTTTTCGAGGGAATTGGGAGCTCTTTACATTAATGTATGAGGGATTCACTTTGGACTTTTCCCCTGAGTTGTGAATGGGGGAACCAGGAATGGTTATGATCGTCAGCGCACCCTTAAGTTTGGTTAGGGAAGGGAGGCGGACTAAAACCCATTATTTGCAATTTTACGTCATATTATTTAGAGCTTTTACCGATATTGAGGGGGGTTAATGGTATTAGGGACAGAATTGCTACACCAGAAAGTTGAGTACCAAATACAATTCATTTGTGTCTGGAAATTACTCTCTGGAAAACTAATTGTCTAGAAATATAAATGAACTGAGAATATTCTTTTTTTCATATTATTTCTCGCACATTTTTGCTCCCCTAATGTATTTCTTACGTGCGTCTAATACTTAACTAGGTCCCAAACCAAGCTTTATACAAAGTGAACAATACTCAAGAATCAAAAGGATTGAACGCATATGACCTATTGGTCGAACGCGTCAAACCCCACACAAACAAACAACATTAAAAGGAAACATAATTAAGATTAGCAATACCTAATCAGATTGTTTTCGCTGTCACAAGCCTTAATAGTCCATGATAATTATTTTTCGAGTAATAATAGTTTTAAAGAAATTGCAAGCCAAGCAAAAAACAAAATCAAGGAGGGAAGTGGATGAAAAAGGAAAAAAAACACATAAGGCTTTGAATGAATAAGCCATGAAATTAGTAAACAGGGAAGGTAATTTTTTTTTTTTTAATTTCATTCTATTTTATTTTGGTAATTTTATTTTTTTTAATATCAGGGCCCAATGTGTTTTTTTTTCATGTATCTAATGTCTTTCTTGTCTGAAGGACATTAGAATGGGGACAATAAATGGTCTGTATGAGACTACGGAACTTCGCCTGCATTACAAATTATTCCTGCATGCAAGAACTAGAGGATAGCTGCTTTAAAGGCTATTGAGGAGATCCAGATCAAAGGGGAGAATAATTTTTGGGATGTAATAAGGAGCAAATTATTTTGTGATCTAAACCATAAAGTCTGGGCTAGGCTATTGTGCAAAACAAATTTACCTATTGTGGTCTTTTACTCTATCATGGTAAGTGATACCAGCAGTACGCCGGGGTGTCTTTGTCTCGATGGCAGCGCTGCCCATCTGTTTTAAGAATCCAAGATTCACAGGCATGAATGGTGATAATGAGTATTCGAATTTTATAATCGAATCTCACTTTCAGTATTGTCGATAAGTTCTTGTGGCTCCAGATCGGCTCCGTAGTTTTGAAGCACGAGGTCGAGTATGCAAATTGTCTCTTGATCTCTTTATAGTGGTTATTGTCAGAGCTGAGTAAGCCGCCAAGGTAGGCAAATTCCTTCACCCACTCTATACTATCAGCATCAAGCCAGAGACTTAAACTCACATGGGATGAGGGTTTACGTGAGCAGGGTATGGCTTTTGTTTTCGAGGTTTTGGTGGTCATCCCAAAAAGATTGTTATCATCGAATTGATGATGTCGGTCTGAGACCGGGAATGGTGGATAGTCTTTGTCATTGGTTAAGATAGCTTATTTGTTATTACTCATCCTGTGAAGGCGCCTGATGGGTCATCCATGAGCAGAAGGACTTAATTACAATCAGATTGAAGAGCTTCGGTGACAGCAAGCAACCCTGGAAAAGACTGGTCGATATTTCAAAGTTTCGGTAAGCCTTTCTCCAGACATAGCAAGGCTTCTGAACTTCGTGTACATGTCTCTGATCAGGGAGACTAATTTGAATGAGATACCCAGGCAAAGTAGAATGTGCCATGTATCTTCTCTCCAGATAAGGTTGAACGCCTGTTTGAAGTCTATGAGTGTTAGATACTGCAGTTGAGTTCAAGGTATTTTGGGTCGGCTGACAGACTAAAAATCTGATCAATCATTGACATATTTGGTTACAAACCAGCTTAGCATTCTAAAATAGTTACTGAGTATGTTGGGATCTCCTCGACCATAACCCCTGTCAGTATTTTAGCGGCATGAAAGGTATGATTTGGTGGTCTAGTTGTAGCAAACTGCTTTTTTCAGTATTTCTTCTGGATAGGGGGTATCTTGGCATCGCACCCAAGTGAGGGGTAGAAACCTACTTGCCAAACAGCTATAGCAATTTTGTGATATAGGTCAGTGATGGGTTTGACTTTCAGAAGTTCCGGCTATATTCTTTTGGATCCAGTAGCTTTGTTTATTTTCATATCTCTGATAGTTGCTTCCATTTTCGAGCAAAGAGTGGGTGGACTTCCGTCTGTATCGATCATAGGGAATATTAAAAGTACTTATGAATCAGGGGGACTGACAAACTGAATTTAAGTTACAAGGTATGCCTTGGCTTTTTCCATGTGGGGTCGATTCAATCTATGGCATGCATCCGGTTACCATGTTTGTTAAGAAGGGAACATGCCACGGGATCATTTTTTTGCTAATTCCCTTGCTCATACTTAAAGTGTGAGTGACTTTCATTGAATGCCGTTTTGTACTGCCCATATTTTTCCTCACGAAGGTGCAGTGAGCACGGAATATGGCTTTCCCTGCAACCGTTTGAGTTTCTTATAATGGTCTCTACTTTCACCGCCTTGCTTAATGACTAGATTGCGTTTCTGATCAGAGAGAGAAATGATCTTCTTTGTGATCCAAGGCTTTTGGTTAACCTTTTGAATAGCGAGTGCAATCGACGTCGCAGGTAATCCGCATGGTGCTATTCGCCAGGCTGTCAATATTCTTAGACAGAGTAGACAGCTAGTTTGTCCTTGGTTCTGACATATTCGTAGATACAATGGTAATGTATGTTGTTTGGGTTGCTTAGATCACTTTATAACCTTGTTCTTTTGGTCACTTATTTTAAATTTGTGATCATATATGAATTTGTTTAAACGAGACATAAAAAGGGGGTGGTCGCTGTTGAAGCCACCACTAGCCAATATAACCGTGTTAGTAACTTCCAGCGCCGCTTAGACACGAGGATGTAATCTATCTGATCTTCAGTTGTCTGGGTCTTTGCTTAAGAATGTGTTCGGGATGAATAAATCTTTAATCCAAAGGTAAATTATCCTGTAAAATTCGGATCTTTGTCTTCGCAAGATCACTACAATGATTGCCCTGGTTGAGCACTATTCTACCAGGCGTTAGATTAAACACGGAGTTTATTCAAAAAAAGGAAAAAAAAAATCAAAGAAAAACACTTAACCTTCCGTAAGTTTTCGCTTGTTTGTTCACATTTTGTGTCTAGCTGCCCATCCCCAAAAATAACCATCTAATTGTCATGGTTTGCATAATTCTAGCCAACAATGGCACTAAAGTCACCAATGATAAAGGTTATGTCCTTTTTGGAATCATCATAGCCGAAAAGCCGCTTTTGGAGAATTGCAGTGAATCTTGAGCAGCAAGGGAAATCATTTTTTCGCATGCGAAGCACTAATGTATCTCTTTTTTATATTTTTTCTGTCGCCACTAAAGGGGCACTGGAAGATCATAGGGACGTTTAAGGCTTTATTTAAAAGGGAATTTCCGTATCTAGTGCCTTTTGTAATTAACAAAGCCCGTCATGTTTTACCGGTTTCATATTCTTTCCGAAATTCTCAAAGATTTGTTTCCATTATTTCAAATTATAATTCTTTTGAATTTGAATGTTGTTTAAAATTTTTTGAATCAGTATCCATTGGAAATTATTTCTGACCAAGGTGTTTTTTAGTAAATGCGTTTTGAACGTTCAGTTACTATTGACTGTGATTCACTCTTGGCTACATTGCAGCTATTGGAACAACCATGATCTTACATTTCTAATAGTTTTTACTGATTCTCCTGAAGTTATTTACTAATATTTTTTTTTCCAAAGAAATGGTGAAACAACATAAGCTTGAACAAAAGCGAAAGAAGAGCGAATTGAAGCAAAAAAGAAATGTTCACGTGACGGTTGTTGAGACGGCGACTGGGCAAACTTTGACTGGAGATAATGCCCCACTTCTATCCAATTTACAGGTACAATTTTTAAAGTTGATCTTTAAGATGAGAAACTGTTATCCCAAGGGAAGCAGAAGAAGCAAAAACTGTGAAGCATTTCCCTCTTTTTTCTCTGATTAAGCAATTTTTTGTGTTTCCAAAGCACTAATTCATTGAAGACTTGGAACGAGTGTTTGAACAATTCGTCGTACCGAACGGTAAGTAAGGAATGACCTGGGCTAATTGCAAGGGCGGATCCAGGATTTTTTTTCGTTTTTTTTTTACTAATTTTGGACTTTTTCGGGGGGGGGGGGTTACTAATTTTTGACTCAGTTTTCGACTAATTTTACTGATTTTTACCTAGGTTTTACTAATTTTCGTTTAATTTTTGACTCGGTGAAAAATTTCGGGAGGGGGGGGGGGTTCAAACCGGGTAACCTCCCCCCCCCAGGATACGGCCTTGGCTAATTGTAACCGAAAGTTACTTTTTGCGAACTTTGCCTTTTAGCCCCAACTCTTTAGGAGCGACTACTCAAATACAGGGACCATTTAAAAGGAATTACAACTATTTCTAAAACACTATAAGCCTTAGCGTTAATAGCAGGGAGTTGAGGGGAAGGCAAGCCTTCTCTTACGGAATACTTTCTGTCCCTTTAAAGTTTCAATGTCGTTCTTTACTTTTATTTAAAAAACTCGTCTTTTTTATTTAATACAATAAGAGTCCAAGTTTTGTCAATCAAGTTCAGTCAATTGAAAGTCAGATGGGTTTCACAAGTTAGATTGTTAACAACATATAAGTTATCTGAATTAGTAAGTGAATCACCGTCGTTGTACAAATATGAAAAGAATTTAAATAAGATGGCTGTTTCAGCCTACAGTACTACAGTGTACATTATCCATCGATTGAAAAGTTCAAAGCTCAGCAAAAATACCGCTGATTTTCATATTATTTTCTAAAGATTTCTTTTGCGCTTTACGTAACAGTGGAAGTAAAATTCCTGGAATATTTTGAATCTAGTTGCTCGTGGAAGAGGTCAGAACATGTATATTTATACTCGGCTGGTGTTTATTGATGTAATTTTATTGTTATTATTATTATTATCAAAATTAAGCTAAAATAATTTATAAAAGTATGGACATTCATGAAACATTATATACCTTAAATTCCAACAAATTAAAGCTAGTTATTGATACTATTTAAAATGTTCTATTAATGCCCTCTTGATAATGTTGGTAATTGTAAATGTAGGATTGATAATATTGTTAAATATACCATTGGCTTTATGCCATACCTAGGAGTACCACGTGGTGGTAACAAATTGGTGCATAATTTATTTACAGCACTTATACAAATACGTTTAGTAAAACTCTGTGCTAATGCATCGAATAATTGTTTATTGCTTTATTTATTCATTGACAGTAATTTCTGTTCGTTTAAATCTTCAATGGCTATATGACTATATCTGTTAGCCTTGTGTCAGATACCCGATTAGAACCTGCACAAAACTTCACATCTCTAACTGGAATGTGCACATCAGTGCTGCAACCTAACTGCATTCAAGTCGAAGTAGTTCGTTTGTTCATCAAGTAAAAGAAGAACGGGTTCTTGGTATAAGGCTCGCGCAAGTGAAATTCTTATCTGCCATCTACTAGAGAAGTCGTTCGGTGCTTTGTCTTGCATATCAGAGTCAAATCTAAGAGCAGCCGAAATTTTACGAACTCTGGGTTATTCTGAGTCAGCTCTCATTGCTTTCAGTTTATTATATTTATCGTTAACTCTTTATAATATTTTCCATGCATCTTGTCCGAATTTGTTTTTCCAAATGATTCTAGATTTATTTGTTATTAAATAAAAAAAACAAATTTTTTCAACTGAAAGTAAATAGCAATAGTAAAACTTAAAACGGCCAGAAACTATTATGTATACGAGGGGGGTTGCCCCCTCCTCAACACCTCGCTCTTCACGCTCTAGTTTTTCGGCATTTAAAAAAAAGTTACTTATTGTTCTATTTAAACGACCCTTCTGTTTCAGAAGTCGATTTTAAAGAATTGGGACAAAATTAAAACTTTGGCGTTAAGAGTGAGGTGTTGAGGAGTGGGCAATCCCCCCTCGTATACGTAATAATTTCTGTTCGTTTCAAGTTTTACCATAGCTCCTTACTTTCAGTTGAAAAAACTTGTTTTTCTTATTTAATTTCTGATCGTTTTTTAACTATCGCCAGGAAATCTGGCTCCACCTCCACGAAAAAATCCCCATCCTCACAGAAATATCCTCTCGAAAATTCAATCCAGGTGAAAATTTACCCCGGACAATTACCCATAACACCTCCCCGCGTAAAATCGAGTCAGTAAAGAGTAAGCATGACATGTAAAGAAATTTCGTATAGAAATTCCGGCAAATTCCCCCAGTGTGCAATTTCCCCTGAAAATTTCACCCCTCCCCCTGGAAAATTTGCTCTCCATGGAAAATTCTCCCTGTGCTAAGTCCCCCCAGCCAAAAATTGGTCCTCCCCTCCCCACCTGAAAAATGTATGCATATTTCCTAAAATATTAATACTATACGTAAACAAATGCAAATTTTATAACTTAAAGACCTTTCCCCAGGGACTGTGGGGGGGGGGGTCATGTTATTTCCACAGACATAGTTATTAGGCCTTTCAACTATTTTGAACAAAAAAGCAATCTCAGAATTTTGATATGACGATTTTGGGGGAAAAGTGGCGTGGGAGGGGGACTAGTTGCCCTCCGATTTTTTCGGTCGCTTAAAAAGGGCAAAAGGGCACTAAAACTTATGCTTTCCGTTAGAATGAGCCCTCTTGCGATTTTCTAGGCCCAGTGGGGCGATGCAAACACTGATTGGACGGTAATAGACGGGGAAAATCCCTTATTTGGAGCTTGTGTATTTTGTTACAGCTTTAGTGCCTTCACTAACAGCGTGCTTGGCAAGTTCCTTGGGTAGGAGTAGCCTCACAGCAGTTTGAACCTCTCTGCTAGTGATGGTGGACCTCTTGTTGTACTTATCTAGATGAGAGGCGTTTGCTGAACGATTTTTAAAGAGCTCGTTGTACAAGCTCGTCCAGATGCACAGCGCTTTGCTATAACCATAGCGGCTGTGATGCAAGTGCTTGAGATCTTTGTAAATGTAAATTTAATAGATGTCCTTCCTCTTCGTTTCCTTTCTTATCAGTTTTAGTCATATTTTTTGACGCCTTACCAGCTTTCTTTTAAGCTTTTACTGAATTTATTTGAGCAATTTTAAATTAATCCTTTACGAAATCTAATTGTCAAATGAATAGCGTTTACAAGTTACAACCCGATTTTATTCAAGCTACAGTTCTCGCACATTTTTTTGTCAGAGGAACTGAGTTCCCCGGCTGGAGTATAAATAGTTTGTGCTGTAGCTATTCAAGAACAGATATAATTTAGATTTGTTCATGATTAGAGTCCAAGTGAATTTCGTATCCTAGCAATCATGTCAGGAAGAGTAAAGGGTGGAAAAGTGAACGGAAAGGCAAAGTCTCGTTCAAGCAGGGCAGGTCTCCAATTCCCAGTGGGAAGGATTCACCGTCCTCTGAGAAAGGGCAACTATGCGGAGTGAGTTGGTGCAGGCGCACCCGTTTACCTTGCAGCAGTGATGAAGTATTTGGCTGCCGAGGTCCTTGAGCTTGCTGGTAATGCTGCACGGGACAACAAAAAACTCGTATCATTCCTCGTCACCTTCAGCTTGCCATTAGAAACGACGGATTTTTCATTGGAGGAGGGATTTTGAATTGAAAATAAAGTATTTTCCAGTAGGCATCAAGACATGGCTAATTGTAGAAAGAAAAAGCCAAGACAGATAGTCCAGACAGTTTCCTCGTAAATTAGGCCAGATATACGTTTTACACCACCTCCGCGAGCCAGTCTTCTGATAGCCGGCTTTGTGATTCCTTGGATATTGTCACGAAGAACTTTGCGCCTCCTTTTCCAAACCCCTTTCCTCCTTTTCCTCTTCCTGTCATATTTAATTCAATATCGTAGCAAACAGCTGTAAAGTTTTTGTCAGACAAGAAGCCAGCGAAGCGTATCTAGTTGGACTTTTTGAGGACACCAACTTGCGTGACATTCTCGCCAAAAGTGTGAACATCATGAAAAAATTTATTCATTTTGAACGTCGTATCCGTGTCTAGATAGATTAAATACCCTCCTACAAAGCACCTTCAATCTCCCACACGTCACGTTTCAGTTAAACTATATTGCTTCAACTCTAAAACGGCCGCGCGCTAAACAGCCCTAGTGTTCCTTGGAAAAAAAAAGGTATGATTCAAGTAGTAAAATAATAACAGAAAAAGGCCAAAATTGAAAAAATGATGATTAAACCTATTTTAGTAATTAGTCAGATTTGGCTTGGCATTCTATAATATCAAAACCATCTAAAAGTACTCTTGCACAAGCCAATTTAGACTATCATAAGAAATCATAAGATACCCCAGAAAAACCCCCAATGGGGGCCACGAGCCTATAAAAATGTTTTCTATTGTTTTCGATGGAATGTCATGAATAAGCCAAGGCCCCCTTTTCTATTCTCTTCAAAAATTTGTCAATAGATATTACTTTCTATACAAGCCAATTGGAAACTGCCTCCGAAACAGGTGATTTTGAAAATTGAAGTTTTTTTTTTATGGTTTAGTATGGATTCTTGTTTACCCGAGATTTCGCAAATTAAGGCCAAGAGCAATGAAAGCAATTTGAGAACAGAGCATTTAAAATAAGGTGGCAGCCCTTAAAAGGGCTGTTTGGGAGGGCCCGGCTTACTGGGGCGATACAAACAGTCCTGGAAATTTTTTTTTTAGCCGGGTCGCTCCTTACTTACAGTTTGTTACCACGAATTGTTTGATAGTAACATCTGTATTCTTCAATCCCGATGATTCTTACAGTGAATCATCAGAGTAAGTCCAAGAACCTCTAGATACCCTAAATGGTTTTGACGAAGCGTTGAATAAATATTATTTTTTGAGCCATGATGTTCTTACAGTGAATCATCAGAGCAAGTCCAAGAACCTCTAAATAACCTAAATGGTTTTGACGAAGCGTTGAATATATAATTTTTTGAGCCATGAGTTTCTTGCAGTGAATCATCAGAGTAAGTCCAAGAACCTCTAGTTACCCTAAATGGTTTTGACGAAGCGTTGAATATATAACATATTGAGCCGTGAGTTTCTTACGCTTAATCATCAGAGTAAGTCCAAGAACCTCTAGATACCCTTAATGTTTTTGACGAAGCGTTGAATATATACTATTTTGAGCCATGAGTTTCTTACAGTGAATCATCAGAGGAACTCCAAGAACCTCTAGTTACCCTAAATTTTATTGATATTGCTAGTGCTCCTATATTTGGACTTTCTGAAACCGAGTGGAGACAACTATATGAGTTGGTACTCTCCTTGTCACCTTTGTTATAATACTACTACTGTTAACAACTCACTGCAGTACCAAGCCGCCTGAGGTCAACAACTACGCATGCTCCTCCTCTATTGAAATATGTTCAAAGCCTCCCTCTTTACGATCTCCTCCCTCCCAATTTAGGGACAACCTGCTTTTCGCTTGGCCCTAGGTGGTTGGCCGAAAAGGACGATTTTTGGCAATCTGTCTTCCGCGGAACGTTTCCTAGCCATCCCTATCTTCCTCTCATTATAGCCCTAGAAGGCGAAATAGAACCACAACTTACTGTCTGAAATATGATCAGCTAGACAGATAGTCAAAACAATCCGTAGGAAATTCCTCTGGAAAACATCTAATTAATTCATCCTCCGTCTTTCGAAGCGCCCGGAACCATGCTATAATTTTTTTTTAGAACCATGGTTGACCTCTGTCATCACTATAATTCCCAGTATTCTAATCTTGGTTCACAGATTCTTCGAAAAAGTCGCATGAAGCTCAGTAATCATATATAATAAAAAAAAAAATCGTGAGCAGATGGATTTACGTCCAAGCGGAGCCAATCATGGTAGACAACCTGTTCTGGGTGGTATATTTTTGAAAACCAAACAACAGGTTAAACAATAGGGAATTCCAAGATAGTTAAATTTGTTCAAACCTTAAATGAATATTTCGGGTCTATATCTAAGAGCCGTCCTCAGCGAAATACTTCTAGAATATTTTTCCCTGCCTTGAATAACAAGGAGAATCACTTTTTTGCAGTGATAGTAGTGCTGTGTGCTCTTTTATCTTTTTTTTTTCACTCCATTACTAGTGGCGCACTGGAACGTTATAGATAGCTGTATAAGGACTCGGTAAAGCATCAGATGCCACCTTGTGAAGGAAGAATTGCAAAACAGAATTGAATATTCGGTAAGTCCTTCTGCCAATGACGTAAGTAAGGATGGCTTCAAACACCCAAACAAACACAAACACCCCCCCCCCCACGAGAAATAAATCTAAAATAGATATTGTCGTGTCTAATGGTTTTATATGACAAATTTTATGGGAATTATTTTTTTTCTCTTTTAGAACTGGTTGGGTGAGCACCCCGGCTGGGAGGCTCCAAATATACCCAAAGTGGAATGGGGTGATACGTCTTCAGAGGAAGAATCCGAACCTGAAACTGAAAAGAAGGAAGAGGAACCAGCTGTAACTGAAGAATCAGAAATAGATCCAAATAAAGCTATAGAAAAAGCTAAAAGTGAAGTCAAAGCTAAAGGGGAGGATGATGAATACAAAAACAATAGTAAGTAACTCGAATTGGTTTTAGTAAATACTAAACCTGAAAACCAAACGCTATTTTTAATGTTTGAGGAGGATATGTATGAAAAATAGATATTAAAGACAGGTAAATACACACCAACAAAACAGTTGCTTTCAGTAAAAACTAAAATTTAAAAGAAAGAGAAATATGCAGTGACGGTAAAATATGTTTCAGAAACAAAATACATTTTGACAGGTGCTCATAGGACTTTAGGAAATATTTAAATTTATGATCTAGAAGGACCTTGGTTGAAAAATCTGAAATGGGAATCTCTAAAAAATGTTATCTGAAATGGGATCCCCTATAAAGTGTTATCTGAAATGGTAACCCCCTAGAAAATGCTATCTGAAATGGGAACCTCTATAAAATGTTATCTGAAATAGGACCCTCTAGAAAATGTTATCTTAAATTAAAACCTCTATAAAAGGTTATCTGAAACGGAAACCTCTAAAAAATGTTATCTGAAATGTTTTCTAAAAAGTAAAAAAAAATTGAATGTTTTGCTTTTAATAACTTCCATACCTCCAAAGTTATTAAGACTCTTAGGAATAAATATCTAAATATATTAAATTGTCAATTCACATCTATGTTTTTTTTTTCGTTTAATGCTGGTTATGATTGGGATTTAATTTCTATTGAAATGAATTGAAAGAAAAAAATGTAATACTCTTATTAAGGAGAGTGAAGTAGCAAGTCAAAACCAAAATTGAAATCAGAAAATAACAGCCTTGCTCTAACCACCGCAGTTCTTTCATCAAACTGCATGACAAGTGTAGAGCAAAGCGGAGTTTTAGTGTTTTGAGGGACGTCGCTGAAATTATTCCTTGGGGAACTAGGCTATTTGAAATTTGAACATTTGAAAACGTTGCTATGTTCTATCAAAAGCAAATATAGGTTACTGTGTAAAAAAAAAATTCTACTCCCCTATTCTATAAAATGTTGTCTGAAATAGGAACCTCTATGAAATTTTATCTGAAAGAGGAACCTGTATAAAATGATATCGGAATTGGGAACCTCTATAAAATGTTTTCTAAAATTGGAATCTCTAGAAAATATTATCTGAAATGGGAACCTCTTGAAAATGTTATCTGAAACGGAAACCTCTTGAAAATGTCATCTGAAATTGGAACCTCTATAAAAGGATATCTGAATTGGGAACCTCTATAAAAGGTTGTTTAAAATAGGAACCTATAGAAAATATAAACTGAAATCGGAACCTCTAGAAAATGTTATCTGAAATGGGAACCTCTATAAAATGCTATCTGAAATAGGAACCTGTAAAAAATGATATCTGAATTGGGAACCTCTATAAAATGTTATCTAAAATGGAAACCTTTAGAAAATATTATTTGAAATGAGAGCCTCTAGAAAATGTTATCTGAAATAGGAACCTGTAGAAAATGTTATCTGAAATAGGAACCTCTATAAAAGGATATCTGAATTGGGAACCTCTATAAAAGGTTGTCTAAAATGGGAACCTCTAGAAAATATAAACTGAAATCGGAACCTCTAGAAAATGTTATCTGAAACGGGAACCTCTAGAAAATGCTATCCGAAATGGAAACCTCTAAAAGGTTATCTGAAACGGAAACCTCCCAAAAATGTTATCTGAAATGGGAGACTCTATAAAATGTTATCTGAAATAGAAACCTCTGTAAAATGATGTCTGAATTGGGAACCTCTATAAAATGATATCATAATTGGGAACCTCTATAAAATATTATCTAAAATGGGAACATCTAGAAAATATTATCTGAAATGGGAACCTCTAGATTATGTTATCTGAAATGAGAACCTTTAGAAAATGTTATCTGAAATGGAAACCTCTTTAAAAGGTTATCTGAAATGGAAACCTCTAAAAAATGTTATCTGAAATGGGAGCCTCTATAAAATGTTATCTGAAACGGGGAGCTCTAGAAAATGCAATCTGAAATAGGAACCTCAATAAAATGATATCTGAAGTTAGAACCTCTATAAAGTTTTATCTGAAAAGGGAACCTCTAGAAAATGTTATCTGAAAAGGGAACCTCTAGAAGATTTTTATCTGAAATTGAAGCCTCCATAAAATGATGTCTGAAATGGGAACCTCTAGAAAATGTTACCTGAAATGGAAACCTCTATAAAATGTTTATCTGCAATGGGAACCTCTATAAAATTTTATCTGGAATGGGAACCTCCAGAAAATGGTATCTGAAATGGGAACCTCTAGAAAATGTTGTCTGAAATGGAAACCTCTAAAAGGTTATCTGAAACGGAAACCTCCATAAAATGATGTGTGAAATGGGAACCCCTATAAAATGTTATCTGAAATCAAACTTCTATGAAATTTTATCTGAAATGGGAAACTCTAGAAAATTTTATCTGGAATGGAAACCTCAATAAAGTGATGTCTGAAATGGGAACCTATATAAAATGTTATCTGAAATGGAAGCCTCTGTAAAATGATGTCTGAAACGGGAACCTCTAGAAAATGCTCAAACTTTGGAGCTGTCGTAATGGGTGCTGGGACTCTTTCTTCTTTAGACTTTTGATGGTCACTCAATCCCCCAAGAGTACCTGCTAACAGAATTCAGTGTAAAATTGCTCAGTTTTTATTGGACATTTATCACTGTCAAGATAAATCGATCATCCTGTCTAAGTTCGAAAACTAAATCTATTCTAGTTCATGTTTTTGATTGCCTCTCAAAGCCTGACAATCACCAACTGATAAATATTTATTTCGAACTGGTTAGTGTCGGATGCTTAAGCAGTGACAAAATAAGTTTGAGTATATTAGAGTTAGAGCGATCGTATCTTAATGGAAATTTTAATAGTTTTATTTTTTTTTTCATGCACCTTAACCGGTTTATTTGAAGTTGTTTTTAATTCATTAAGAAAAAAATAATTCAATATCTTATCTCTTTACCTTGAACTTTATTCACTCTAGTATATAATGGATTAAACAGAAAAATCTCCGGTTGGAATTAAAAACAAGTATTTAGCTTAAAATTCCAATCAATATCCCCTTCCCCGGACATGATCTGTATTTCAAATTATTTTTGAAACATCTTACTTCATATAAATGGTAAGTAGCCGTAAAAATCACATGACTTCGTACAACGAGTAACTGAAGCGAGTATTTCTTTATTGTACAATCAAATTCGGTTGGTTTATGATGCTCACAAGATAATATACGTATATTTTTCTTCTTATTTTATACCTGTCGTCCGACATGCTCTTTGGCTTATTTGTTATGATCTGTGAACACTTCAGCTTCTCATATATTTATATCTTCAAAAGAAGGATTTGCGATTGATTTCACCATCATTCATTAATATTCTCCTCTTGTGTGTGTTGAGAGCCATCTTAGCCGACTGGATGACACACTGAATGTGCAATCCATGTCCTTCGAGACGCTCAGTCCTTCGGGACGTCGATCCTGTTGGGTGCCCCCTGCTATTAATTATTAAAAATTATTGTGTGTGTTGAACATGGAGTTTGAGGTTAAATTTACCACTTTACAGACATGCCGTTATTGGAGGCCAATGATATACTTCACCAAAGAACCAGATCTCTTTTTTTACGTACCCCCCCCCCTTATTCCACTTTCCTTCAAAAGTTTATGTAGCCTTCACCAATGCATCATAAACTTGAAGTGGGTGGACATTCATTGACAAAAAATTAACATCAGTTTGTTCAAAACCCAAGAATCTTCCTTGGGAGTGAACAAGATTGAAAAGACCCTTGTCTTATTTCTGGGTAAATTTTACGTTTTGGCATGTATTTTATGAATGCGTATCTTGGACTGGTGAATTTTTGTTGAAGGTGAGGCTCTGTTTCAACTAGTTACTAACGGCAAATATATGGAAGAAGTAAGTCAATTTCTGTTGCTGACATTCTCTGTTGGTCTGTTCTGGAATTCAGCACAAATTCAGCTTTTCATTGAAGCAACAAAATAAAATCTTTTATTTCATAAAACAGGTGTTGTTTTTCGAATGTTGATTATGATTTGAACATCTTGTCCCGTAATCATGATATAAATCGCTTTTTTTAGACTTAAAAATACACTATCTAATTAATGGTATCCCAGAGAAAGCTAAGATTTTTATGTTAAAATTTTAGGTGGCGAAGAAAATTATTATTCGATTGCTCATACAGTCCGAGAAGAAGTTAAAGAACAAGCATCTATCTTGGTGAATGGAAGACTCAAGGAATACCAAGTCAAGGGATTGGAATGGCTTGTTTCTCTTTACAATAACAACTTAAACGGTAGGCTTCTAATGGGCTTCTTGGCGTCTGGGCAACGGTGCCCAATGAATTCCCCCTCCCTTTAAGGCCTATAGGTATACGAATAGTGTAAAATATTACATTAATCGCAAAAAAATATGACGTTGTGAAGAAGAAGAAGAAAAAAAAACTGTTTCAAACATTAGCCATCATCGCTATGATTTTTTTTTTAGTACTTTTAATTGTAAATCATAAGTAAAATCCGAACTTAGATGTATTTCTTGCGACTTCCTTAGTTATGGAAGTCCCTTGCTATTCTAGGATCTTCTCATATTGTTCAACGTTACAAGCAATAAGTCGAGAACTATTTTCCAGAGACAAAATAGATAACCAAATCGTCAGGGCTACCAATCGCCATGGACCTTGTAACATATATCAGCAGGGCCCGTGTGACGTGCGGGTTGTATATTTTACGTATCTTTGTTTTTTTAAAGACTGAAAGCGGCTTTAATCCACCTCCCCCCTCTACAATACCAAAAATATTTTAAAAATACAGCATTTTGCTATTTTGGAACAAACTGATGCTTAGGGATGGTTTGAAGACGCCCTCCTTGCCCCTGTCTTTATGGATGGTTTGAAGACGCTCTCCTTGCCCCTGTCCTTATGGATGGTTTGAAGACGCCCTACTTGCCCCTGTCCTTATGGATGGTTTGAAGACGCCCTCCTTGCCCCTGTGCTTATGGATGGTTTGAAGACACCCTCCTTGCCCCTGTCCTTATGGATGGTTTGAAGATGCCCTCCTTGCCCCTGTCCTTATGGATGGTTTGAAGACGCTCTCCTTGCCCCTGTCCTTATGGATGGTTTGAAGACGTTCTACTTGCCCCTGTCCTTATGGATGGTTTGAAGACGCCCTCCTTGCCCATGTCCTTATGGATGGTTTGAAGATGCCTTTATGCCCTTCTTAATCCTTTTTATAGATTTAGTTGATCAGTCTCTTTAATCCATTCTATAATTCTTTTTGTGCTTTCAAGTAATTAAAATATTAACCATACACGGTACCTTAAAATTACCGAAAAAGTCTGACTTGACTGGTTTTCTTAATAATGAAAACGAAATGAAAATATAGAAAAAGGGGTATAATAAGACAATGAAAAAATAACAAAAACTGTTTTTTCACTAATAATAATAAAAGTTGGAATATTTCGGTCCCACATCAAACATCCCTTTTCAACTGAAAAAAAAACAAAAAAACTAAATTAAACATGTTATATTTATAAAGAAAAGTTAAAAAAGCGAATAAACACAAACGATAAAATCTTGCATCTTAATAATGTCCAATATGATGATTTTCACCATGCAATAGGCCAAAAAACGAAAAAGCCGGATAAAATAGGTTTTCAGTCTGATAAATGGGAGGTTGCAATGGAACATGGCAAAAAAAAAAGAAAAAAAAGACGTAGTTATTTGTTTGACTGATAGGAATCTAGCAAAATGAAAGTCTACTTAAAAAAAAAGAAGTTACATGTGCTCTAGGTTAATTTAATTCAATACAGGTCAGGATAAATATTGCGTTTGGTAAATAGCAAGAATCTTTTCATTTGCTAATCTTTCCGAAGCGCGCTGACTCTTCCTAAAATTCATTCCTTCTTCACCTTTATTTATAAGGTTTAACTTATATTAAACCTTATATTAAAACTTGTATTGTAACTTCAAAGGTTTAAATTACGCTTAATGTCATTATTTGGAATATTTTTTTTTACCTATTTTAATTGAACTATTATAATGCTCTTATTCCACCTTTATCTCTGTTTATACTACCCCTCCCCCCGTAGATAATTTTCTTAATTTTTTTTCGTCCCTAAAGCTTTGTAATCGCCCAATACAGTTATCAGTTATCGATTAGTTTTATTTGATTAAATAATATGTTATGGTACTGAACATCAAACAAATGTTCCATCACTCTTGAGTTTAAAGTTTCTGTTTTTTAATTAAATTTAGGTAAGAATCCAAAAATTTTACCAAAAGGTTACCAAAAATTTCGCAACTCTGTTGCTATTTCGAGAGTAATACCGCATAATTTCCTCATGATACTGCAACTGTACCGTGAAATGACTTTGATCAGCGCATTTATACCGCAAAATGACTCATTACTGAATTTAATGCGTACATTGTTGCCAATAATCCACTTTTTAGTGCTTCGGCTGCTCTAGTTTTTGAAATTTCAAGTTTTACACATTTTAGCTAAAAATTATACATTTTTGGGTGCTCAGGGCACATTCATGGTCCAAAAGTTGGCAACCCTGTGTGCCTCGCCCTGCACTGTTTTTGAGATTATTGTATTTTAAGCTGTTGCAGTCTATTTTCTAAATTTTGCTTTGTGTTCTGCCTCATAAGATTTTCTTCAAGAACAATGTGTTTTATGTACTCCGCTTTGTATGTTTTTTGGAATTACACCTTTTCCCGTATTTATTATAGATCCTATAGCTAGTTGGGTTTTAAAAGCATTGGTTTTTTAATTCCTTCCTTAGTTTTGGGATAAATTAGTAACAAACGGTAAAGTTATTTAAGTGTTTTTTGGTAAATTCATCTGCATTGCTATAGTTTGAGAGACTCTTTTCAAGATATCTATCCCATTTAAAATATCTTTAATAAAGATGGTTTTATTATTTATTTATTTTGGCAACATTAATTTGAATACCCTATCAACTAAAGAAGAAATTATTCCGCCAAATATATACGATATTCTATTACTGACATAGAGAAGGTGAACACACTCCTCGAAGTCTTTTTATGGTCCCTCTAAATGTAATTATCATGTTACTTATAAATCCCACCCTCCCTCCCTCTGATGGTCCCATACATAGCCCTAGGGTATCGGTTTGTTCAAAACTATAAAAAAAAGCATTTAAACAGTAAAATTTTAATTTATATTATGCAACATATTTCTATTAATTATATTATCATGTTTTTTTTTCCATTCTTATCCATACTAATAAATTATCGTGAATAATTAATTTAAAATCAATTATAAACCAGGCCTAATGGTCAGGAGAGTCAATGATCTTGTTCAGAAAGAAAGCAAAGCATCATCAAATATAAAACCAAAGAGAAACATACTAATTACGACTATCAGGAGAGGGATGGGGTACTTTTGCTACTGAAATGATTATTATATTTGGAAAGAGCAGAAAAAAAAACATTGGGTTGTCTTTTCTCCTTGTCCCCATGTCAGTAAGGTAATCTTGTATATATTTACCACCTCCCCTTTTAACTTGAATAAGTCGGTTTGACATAATGGATATGTAGCGGTTGTTGTTCATGGGCTTACAATATATAGAGAAATTGAAAAACGTTACGTAATGAAAAATTGTTCTGTTTGCCTATAGGTTTTTTTTTACGATTCCTTTAAGTTTAAGGCAACTATGTGTTTTAATATTTAAACTTTGATCACCTTTGATTGGAAATTGAGTACCTAGCCGTTATTTCTTATGCGCTTGGAAATTATTTTCTGGAAAATTAATTTGGGAGAAGTTCATGGGAAATTAAGATTTTAGTTTTCGAATGACTTCCTGCACAATGTCGGTCTTTTGAAAGTAATAATTCGCAACTTATAATTCTGACATAGATATTTCAAGAATGTAAATTACTTAATATGTTGTTATAATTATTGAGCCAAAAATATAGAACTATAACTGTTTTCGTTCTTGATTGTTTTGTCACAAATTAGGGTTCGTAATAAGGCCCAAATTACAAAAATGTCAAAAGGTAACTGTGGCATAGGCTGAAAAGATAAGTGTGATAAGAAATACCATATTGGGCCCTATATAAATTGTTACCAAGACCGTATCCAGGTGGGGGGGGCGGTGGTTAGGGGTTTGAACCACCTTAATAATTTCTAGATAAACCAAGCCGTACACAATAACGCAAATTACAAGAAATATATGTGACGAGACCACCTTTAGTCACTTTTAAATTTTGATGGAAGCTTATACTTATGTGTTTTCATATATCTATGTGAGGCTTAAACTTATCTGAAATTTATGTGTTTTGTTTAAAAGAGGATATAACCGTTCTTTGTTTTTATAGGAATTTTGGCTGATGAGATGGGTCTGGGAAAAACAATTCAAACTATTTCCTTAATTTGCCATTTAATGGAGAAGAAAAGAGTAAATGGACCTTTTCTTATCATTGTCCCTCTCTCGACACTTTCCAATTGGTCTCTCGAATTTGAAAGATGGGCGCCATCAGTTAATGTAGTCGGCTATAAAGGTCAGTGTTCTATTTTTATGTCCCTCATAAAATGGAACACCTTGTATATGTTCTAATATTATTTCTTTTTTGGAGTTCACGGGACAATTTACTTTAGCTTTATAATTTAGTTATGTGTAACGATGGTATTACTAACAACTCGTTTCACAACAAGCCGCCTGAGACCAACACAGCTGCGCACACTCCTCCACCTCACTATTCAAAGCTTCGCTCTTTACCCTCCTCCCGTGAAGTTCCAATTCCTTTAAAATCCTTTCTTATCACCGAGACAGCCCGTTTGTCGTTTGGTCTCAGAAGGATGGCCAAAAAGCACAATCCTATATTTTATATATATATATATATATATATATATATATATATATATATATATATATATATATATATATATATATATATATATATATATATATATATATATATATATATATATATATATATATATATATATATATATATATATTATATATATATATATATATATATATATATATATATATATATATATATATATATATATATATATATATATATATATATATATATATATATATATATATATATATATATATATATATATATATATATATATATATATATATATATATATATATATATATATATATATATATATATATATATATATATATATATATATATATATATATATAGGTCTATATCCTTCAGTCTTAAAACGTGGGCTATCCCTTAACCTTTCTTTGATTACAGCACTAGAAGTTGGGTCGGGTCACATTTTTATGCAGTTTATGGATTTATACAAGAAAGCATAATTTTAATTGGCATGGAAAGTTTGATTATAGCACTAGAAAGTCGGGTCGGGTCTCATTTTTTTATGCAGCTTGTGGATTTATATAAGTAAGGAAAGTTTCTATTGGCATGGGAAGTTTGATTAAAGCACTAGAAACTTGGGTCGGGCCACATTTTATGCAGTTTATGGATTTATATAAGTAAGGATAGTCTTAATTGGCAGGGGAAGAACGACAGTGTCTATAAAAATTAGAATCCAACTGAGATGACCACCTTGAACTCTTCTAAGCTTCTTATTGCAGAGAAAAAAGGTTATTATGCATGTATATACCTACTCAGTTTTGATTTATTTCTGCCTTCGATATATTTTTTTTTCTCACGAGCTTAATTGTTCCATTGGATCCATAGAAACAACCGAAGAAGAAATGGTTGGCCGCAAGGGAACTTCAGGTGATAGCAAAAGTGAATTAGCTTTTTTAAGAAAAATTTTAATATAATAGATTGGGTGTGTAGAATTCAGTATAACAAATCAGTATACAGAATTAAAGATCAGTGTTAACTACTGCTAGATACGTATACAGTTATTTTTATTCATACAAAACTGCACAACCACATATACCAAAAATCTGTAATGCTACACCATTTTATAACATTCGTTGCACTTACAAGTTGTGACAAGTGCCACTAGCCACATGATTAATAAAGAAAAACGTTGTAAACGAGTAAAAGAATTGGAGGATAAAAAGAGAGAGAAAAAAATAAAGAATTTAAGGCTTAATTTGGGGATGCAATACAACTGACAGTTTGTAGGTATGCCCCCTCTCCCCCCCCCCAAAAAAAAAATATACATTAAGGATAAAGAGTAATCATTGATATGAATATAAAAACCTATTAAATTAGGCTGCGAAACTTCAAAATTTCCCAAATGACCTTCCAAAACAAACCAAACTCGATTAAACTTAAAAAAAAGAACGATTCAATGAAATGAAATTTTGTTCGTTAAATTGTTTAGATTACTTGGGTATCTGAAACACATTAAGTAAACTTAAGATGAGGATGGACATTGCATCACATTATTTTTAGTTTATGTTCTGTTTGACTTTATCTCTTTTTTTTATCCAGTTATGTCGTTAAGCTTTAAAATAATACCTGTTTAAAATAATACTTCAAGGATTGAGGGTCATCTTTGTTTAATTCTTATCCCCCCCCCACGAAGAAATGACATTGGATCTACAACAATAATTAAGGGAAATATATAAAAAAAAAGAAGGATGATTTTCAGCCAATAGAATGAATAGAACAAAAAAAAAGAATGAAACAAGAAAGAGGAAAGGAAAAGAAGCAGAGAAGAAATTCTAGCAAAGGCTTCCGCTTCGTCGTACTCAGTGAACTAAAAAAGGTAATAGAAATAGATGCAAACGAAAGAAAAATAGAATAACCTTTTGATGTAAACGGCACATAACCAGAACTGACTAAAAAACAAAGAGTGAGGTAGTCTCTGGTGACTACTGTAGCCTACCTGCTTATTTGGGTTGTTTTAAGATGACTAATTGGTCGTGTTTAAAATGAGAAGGAATGTGAACTGAACAATCTCTATTAAATTATCATCAAGAGGATTTATAGAAATATCTCCAGGCGATTTCTTTTTGTATATATTTTTCAGTTGCCACTTGCTTTGCTAAAAGCTGTTGGTAAACCGTTTAATGTGGAAACCTGCCTCCTCATCTGCTCCCTCCTCCCATCTTCGGCCTCTGCCTCCCACCTCCTAAAACTGCCCAATTAATGTGGAAACTTGTGGAACCTCATCAAAAAGAGCTAAATGATCTGGGTACTAAAGCAGAATAAAGCAGAAAAAAAGGTAGGCTACTAAAGCAGAAGCATAGAGGGCTAAAGCAGAATCTAAACGTTTTTTTCTAATGCATGATTTTAGAAACTTGTCTATTGAAAGTTTTTGTTCGTGTCGCCTTCCCCCCAATTGGTGACGGATTTTGCATATATAGAATTTTCCGCAGAAATATGGGACTTTATATACGCCAATATAAAGAATAGGATCGGTCCTGTCTTTCCCGGAACTGAAAAAACGTTCAATATTGAGAACACTTTTGAACAACTTATTCGCGATGTTGAGTCTCTAAGTATGGAGGAAATGTGATTATGTGATTGAATCTTCAATAATTTGTGTTTGCTATTTATTAAGAATATGAAGGTGCAAATTTATAAGTTTTTCTTCTGTTCTTACATAGTTCTTAGTAATTAATTTTTACTGGTTGCTAGTAAATATCTACTGTGATTCATTTACTAATAAAATTAATCAAATTTTTTGGCTTTTTAACTAGAATATTTAGCCTCACTTAAATTTAGCCATATTTAATTGGACAGTCGTATGATGAGTTAGCTGTTGGAATCGAATAAATTTTAACCATATAAAAGTATAGCCAAATAAATTTAACACTATAAAGATAAATTTAGCCTGATTTAATTAAGCCAGATTTAATTGGACAGCCATATAACGAACTAGCTTTTTTTTTTTTTTTTTTTTTTTTTTTTTTTTTTTAGGATCTCCTGTTGTCCGTCGTGCAATACAGACGCAAATGAGGGCAACCAAGTTCAATGTGCTATTAACAACATACGAGTACGTCATTAAGGATAAGGCTGTGCTATCAAAAATCCGCTGGAAATATTTAATTATTGACGAAGGTCATAGAATGAAGAATCATCATTGCAAGCTAACTACCGTCCTCAATCAGAATTATATTGCTACACACAGGCTTTTATTAACTGGTAAGTTTTTTTAATTATCAATTTTTTTATTTATTATTTTCATCACTTGGAGAAATTTAAGTAACTTAGTTACCCCTGTTTTGTGGAGTGCAGCTTATTGATTGTATATTTCTTTTACCTGCTTTTTACTTAGAGTAATTACTGTATATATTGGTTTATTTCTCGTTTTTAATTAATTTAATTTTAGATTCCGTCCTTTATTAATTTACTGGAGTTTAGTTTCTTTTCCTTTTTCGACGCTGAAAACACATTATTGTGATGAAGGCGAAATATTCTTTTGACTGTTGTTCTTTTTCCTACTGGCCAGAGACCCGTTGTTTTCAAAATTTACTTTTTGGGTTTACTATCATAGGCAAGTTTCTCCTTTAGGTCTACTAATAAGTATAGTAACACTTAATGTAGTATAGTATACTTTAAAACACAGCGATGACTATAGTCTGTTTAAAATGTGAGCTATTAATTAAAAATAGTTACCACAAATAATATTCTTATGATCATAGGCAGCGCAATAGCGCTGCCTAAGTAAAGAACGATGTCGGCACAATGTATTTTTTTTTCTTTTTTCCATGCCAGGGCACTTCGTATCGAAGGAGTTGTCGTAGAAACTTCGAAAAGGGCTCATTCGATTGGAAATTGGAGTGGCTAGTGCCCTTTTTAATAGTCGAAAGTGATTTTGAATTTTGAATCGAATTTTGAGATAGCCATTTTGTTCAACATAGTTGACTTCCAGATAGAAATTATTTTTTTGAAGAGGACATTCCCCCACAGCCCTCAGGGCAAAGGTTTTGAGTTATGCCCTGAGGCATAAAAGGCTTATACATAAGGCGTTGTTATAAAAGCTTTAAAAGAGGCTCATTCGATTGGAAATTCAAAGGTTTAGTGCCCTTTTTAATTGTCGAAAGTGATTGGAGGGCAGGTAACCCGCCTTTCACGCCCACCATTTCCCCAAACACATCCAATCAAAATTTTTAGATAGCCATTTTGTTCAGCGTAGTTGATTTCCAGATAGAAATTATGTTTGTGTGGAGGACACTCCCCCACAGCCCTCAGGGCAAGGATTATGAGTTCTGCCCTGGGAGCAAATCTGGTTTTTTATAGAAAATTACTTTGTGAAAACATCAAAAAACGCCCACATGATTAGAAATTGCAGTGGATAGTGCCCTTTTTAATAGCAACAGATGATTTATGGTTACCAAGCACCCCTTCCACGTCCACATATTCTCAAGACATATCCAATCTTAAATTTTGAGATAGCCATTTTGTTCCACGCAGTTTAAAATTCAAAATATTATATATTTTATCAAAACACTCCCCCCACAGTCTTCAGGGCATCGTCTTTTAGTTATGCCATGGGGGTATGTAAGTCTTTATTGAAATTTTTGTCGTAGAAAATTGAAATAATGAACATTTAATTGAACGTTTAACAGGCTAATTTCCTTTTTAATAGTCGATAGTGATTTGGGGACAGCTAACCCCCTCTCACACCCCCCTTTTCCCAAACACATCCAATAAAAATTTTTGGATAGCCATTTTATTCAACGTAGTTGAAAGTTTTGGAAATTAGGTCTTTAAGGATGACAACCCCTCCCCCCCCCCACAACCCTCAGGGCAAGGATTGTAAGTTATGCACTGGGGGCATGTAAGGTTTTTATAGAAAGCGATGTTGTAAAAACATCAAAAAGGGAACATTCAATTGGAAATTGAAAAGGCTAGTGAGCTTTTAATAATCGAAAGTGAATGAAGGGCAACTAACCCCCCGCTCAAGACCACCATTTTCTCAAACACATCCAATCAAAATTTAAGTCATCCATTTTGTTGAACGTAGTCGAAATTTCTGGAAATTAGGTCTTTTAGGATGATAACCCCTTTAGATCCCTCAGTGGAAGGTTTGTAAGTTATGTCCTGGGGGTTTATAAGGTTTATATAGAAAGTTTTTTTAAAAATTTCAAAAAGGGCTTATTTGTTTGGAAATTGCCCTTTTTAATAGTCGCCATCTACATCTTTGTGTAGATGGCTATATATATTGTGATAAAATCTTTGTGTAGATGGCTATATTCGAAGCAGAAAAATCCTTAAGCTGCCAGCACAATATAATTTTTTAAAAGTCTTACCAGCCATGAAATCAATAAATTTTGCTCTGCAATTTTAATTCTGTAGCAAGCCCAAGGTAGCTTAGTTTTCAGTGAAGCACTAGTTTTTTTTTAGAATTCTACGACTATAGAGAAACATCATGAGTCAGTTTACATGAACCAATTTTTCAAAAATATATAACTATAACTGTTTTCGTTCTTGATTGTTTTTGCCACAAATTAGGGTTTGTAATAAGGCCCAAATTACAAGAATGTCAAAAGATAACTGTGTCATAGGCTGAAAAGATAAGCGGAATAAGAAATACCATTCTAGGCCCAATATTCATCCAGGGGGGTTAGGGGTTTATGTTTTTTAAGAGAAAAATTCAATTCAGTGCTAAAAATTAGCGACCTTTTTTTTTTTTATAATAAGGGAAAGAGTATCATTATTCTTTACTCTTCTTTCCCAACAATCTTGACTTTGACTCCCAACAATGTTTGACAATCTTTGTCAATTTGGTGAACCTTTATGAATAAACAGTAAATGGAAGATCCATAATTATGTACTAATTTAAAACTAATTGACTATGAGGAGAAAACTAACCGTAGAACTGTATCCAGAATACTTGAAACTTTTGAACCATATACTGTATGATGAATTCGCATGATTGACTTAATTAGTTACAGCTTTCCTCAAATTTGATCCCCCCGCCCCGCCCCCGCTGCTTTTATTTCTTGAAGATTCTATCGCCATATTTTATGCTATTTAAAGAAAAGAATATTCCCGGTGAATGGACTCAAATATGCCTATAAATTAGACTATCAAACCAAAGGTCGTATTTATAAATATAGCCATCTACACAAAGAGGATACTATTGAAGCAATTACCCTTGGAAGCGAAAATACAATTTAAGAACAACAACTTTAGTTACCATGAGATTTTTCTCAGTGAAGAATTTTTTATGATGTCATGTCATTGCCAGTCGTAATGACATGGCGTCATAGACCGCAGTGGAAGTCCAAAGCTGAATAGGCAGGCTGCTTCAGAAATGAAAGCAGTCTAAAATGACGTCATCGAATGATGCTGTTAGGTAGGCGGGGCCTAACAGAATGCACCTGTATATAAAAGAGAGAACAGGCAATCAGATTTTAGTTTGTTTTAAGAATTGATCAATAGCTACTGATTCAATAAGTATGAATATTAACAGCCAATATTATACATTCAATGATATGGATTCAAATTATGAAAACTTTGGCCTTGACCAAGATTGGCTGCTGATGGGTGGAACAACAAGTTTTACAAACCAAGAAGACATACTGCAGGATATTTTGGGATTGGAGGAGGTACTCAATCAGTCTCGAGGTTTAAACGATCATATCGACATCCAACGACAAAGCCAGACAAATGCAGGGACATCAGAATTAACTAGTGTCGTGAATAAAAACCATAACATTGATCAATTCCCAAATACTGAAGGAGCTTTACCCGCAGTGTCACTACCAGGCTGTGGTCGTCGTTCAGTCGTTGCAGTCGGAATTTCACCTTGTTCATCGAGAATGGATACCAATATTGATCAAAGCAGCAGTGCCATTGCAAATCCTGCTTATCAAGAGATAAACAATATGTGTAAAAAAGACCAGATGAAAGCTGCAAGAAATGCTGTAAATTGTTTAAAAACTCAAAAGGAACGAAACAAGGAAGCTGCCCGTGCCTATAGAAAAAGAAGAAGAAACGAGGAGCAAGAACTTGAAATAAAGTTTGGGTTTTTGAAGAAGAAGAAGGTAGTGCTCGAAGAAGAGTTAAAATCCCTCAAAGAACTTTATTCAAAGAAATGTTGTCATAAAAAAATTGCCCAAGAAGGGTTATGTTAAATAGTCAAAGTGTACATTTTATTAGAAAAAATTTGGTTTCAACTTTCAAATTTTTTGTTGTTTTGCTTTGAATAAAGCATTCTCCTTTAATATGCCTTCACTTAATTTTTGAAGATTGAATATATAGCTTGGGGTAGGTACTTCAGGCTTGGACCTAATGTTGTGAATTTTTATTTTATTTTTTTATGAACTGAAAAGTTCATCAAATGCATTGACGATTCAATTGCAGTACCGTCATTACCGATTAGAAGTCCCTGAAGAAAAAATAGGAAGGGGGCGTTGATGTTATACGTCCAAGGGTGTCTCTTCGGGTCCTTGGATCATACATAATCAAACATGAAAAAACAAAATGGTTTATAACTCAAGGTCAATTAGATAATAGAGGAAATGAGGTCCAAACACTGTGAGAAATTTCATCTCTATCTCTTGCTTTTCTTAAAAAAAAAACAACAAAAAAACAAAAAAAAAACACTTTTTTATCAGCAAAAGCTATATTTGCCACAAATTTATTGTTTCTTTTCAAAATAAGATTCAATTTAGCTATTCACCTATGGACATGTATGGCGCAGTCTAAAGTCACTATTTGGAATGGATTCCAAGACCACAAAAATTAATTTTCTTTTGTCTCACACCCTAAATTTATTGAATTCCCTTTCCCTAAATTTATAGATATGGAGGTGGTAGCTTTCAGAAGATCCATCATAAAATTAATGGTGAAAAGAGTGGTTGTGAAAATTTAGAGTTTTAAGTTGTTCCCTAGAAATTGAAGTTCTAGTGCTATTTTAAGAGTCGAAAGGGATTGGAATTAAGTAAAATATATTTTTTGACGAAAACTTTGAAATCTTTTACGTATTATTATGACTTGATTAGAGAAAGAATACATTGACATAAACTTGATGATATAATATTAAAAGGGAAAGAATATAACGCAAAATAGTAGTCACTTTCAGATTGGTAAAGCTACTTTTAGGGTATTAGCCTTCACATTTTTGTTACATACACAAATTTAAGCTAAGAATACGATTTTTGTTAATTTATTTTGATAATCTAAAGCTTAATGCAATGCAAACAAGCACGCTTTTGGTTAGGCATTCTTGACAAAATTAATTTCAGGGTGGAGCTTAATTTTGGGAGGGGTAAGTTAAAAATAAACGACTAAAAACCAAATTGTAAACAAGTGATGGCGCTGTGTGTTTGATCTCAGCTTAGCAACATAGGACCCAGGGATCGAACCCAGCTGTAGCAACATTCAGCTGGGCAACATTCAACTACGCACGTTCCTCCTCCATTTCAATCTATTCAAAGCCTCCCTTTTTACAACCTCCCAGGAAGTTCCCATTTCCAATAAATCTTTCGTTATGACGTCCTCCCACCCCAGACGAGGACGACCTGCTTTCCGTTTAGCCCTAGACTGTTGGCCGAAAAGGACAATCTTTGGCAATCTGTCATCCTTCATCTTTACAACGTGCCCTAGCCACCTCAACCTTTCTTTCATTATAGCCCTAGAAAGCGGTATTGCACCACATTTTTCATACAGCCTACTGTTTGAAATGCGGTCAGTCAGCTGGGTACCCAGAACAATCCGTAAGGAATTTCTCTGGAAAACATCTAGAAAATCTTCATCTGCTTTTCGGAGCGCCCATGTTTTAGAACCATATTTGACCACCGTCATCACTGTTGCTTCTAATATTCTAATCTTGGTTTGCAAACTTATCTTCCTATTCTTCCAAACTTTTTTTTAACTGTGAAAAAACACCCTGAGCCTTGGCCATTCTACTTTTAACATCTTTACTGCTCCCACCATCTTTACTAATAATACTACCAAGGTAAGTGAAGCTGCCCAACTGATCAATCTTTTCATTACCCAACATCACCTTTTCATCTTCGCTTATTCCTAGCCTTAGTGACTTAGTCTTCTTAACATTAATTTTCAAACCTATTCTAGGACCCCGAACTCGCAATACCTTTAAAGGTTTCTTTCATTTTGCTCACACTTTCATCTAGGATGCTTAAATCATCAGCATAATCTAAGTACAGGAGACTTTTTCCTCTCCATTTGATTCCGTGGTCTCCCATTGCATTTCCTGTGCTCCTTAAGACAAAGTCCATCAAAATAATCCATATGAAGGGTGATAGAACACATCCCTGCTTAACTCCTGATTTAATACAAAACCAGCTGCTAACCTCATTTCCTACCTCAACCGCAGCAATGTTATTCTCGTGCATAGCACTAATCAGTTTAATGTATTTGTCTGGTATACCATACAAGGATAAAACCTTTACTAAAGCTCTTCTATCAACAGAATCTAACGCTTGCTCATAATCTATAAAACTGAGGTCTAAAGCTGTTTGACAACTCAGGCACTTCTCAACTATTAATCTAAGAGTGAAAATTTGGTCGACACATCCTCTACCTTTTCTAAAACCGCACTGTTCTTCTCTTAAAACTTTGTCTACGGCATCTCTCAGTCTAAAAAGTATCATATTACTAAGTAATTTACTACCTACTGAGACCAGACTAATGCCTCGATAATTACCACACTCATTTTTATCACCTTTCTTATAAAGTGGCTTAATTAAGGTTTTCCTAAGATTGTTAGGCACTTCCCCTTTTTCAAAAATCATATTTATAATCTTCAGTAACTTATTTCTAACCTCAGAGCCCCCATATTTAAGAAACCCATTTACCACCCTATCAGCACCTGGAGCCTTATTATTTTTTAATCCTTTTAGTACCGTCACTAATTCCTCCTCACGGAACAAATTTTTTGTCACATCTATTGTATCATAAACTCTTTCATTTTCCTCTATGACTCTTCCTGCAAATCTTCTTCAGTGTAGCAAATTCCCAAAATGTTCAGACCTTATCTCTTCAATTCTTTCCTTATCGCTAATTGTGGCCCTGTTCCTATCTTTTACTGGGCCAAGTCCGGATTGACTACTCCCTCTCAATCTAGTAACACGCCAGTACAATATTTTACTATTATGCCGCCTAGCTGCATCTTCCAGATTCTCAACAATTTTATCCATGGCCTCCATTTCACACCTCCTTAGTTCATATTTTAATGCTTTCTGCACTTTCTTTCCATTCCTTTTTTTTTCATATGATCACTCAGATAATTTTTGTACAAGTCACTTCTCCTTTCTATTAAACATAAAGCTTTTTCAATAATATTCTTAGCTGCAGTCCTAGGTTTCTTCCCTAAGACACCTACAACAACTGCACAGACTTTTTTTCTAAAATTATTCCAATCATCTTCCACATTGTCAATTTTCAAACTCTAAAGTTCAGCATTCAAATGTTCCTGGAGAGGTTCTCTCAAATTCTCATTCTAGAGTCTACCAACATCATAACTTCCTGGGAGGTAGTTACCCTTCCAGAATTTTAGCTTTAAATTAACCCTAGACACTACTAGATGGTTATCTTTACTTTTAACATCAACAACAGCACTCCTATATATCCTAGTATCTTGTATTGCTCCTGTCAGTCTTCGGTTTACTATAACATAATCAATAAGGTTTGCTGTCTTACCATAACGTGAATACCATGTTAACACCGTATTAGTTATAACTAGATTGTTATACCTACACAATTGAAAAAGTCTGTATCCATTACTGTTTTCTTTTCCTACACCAAATGTACCTAAGCTAGGATACCATCTATCCCTATTTCTACCGACATGGGCGTTAAAATCTATTAAAACATCATATTTCTACCTGGGACCCTGTCTAATTGCTCCTAAAGGAGTACTCCTAAAAGATGCCTAAAGAAGTACGTTTTTTAATATTCGCGAGAAAAAAATGTTTTGACAATGATATCATTCCTGAAAAAAAAACTAACCCCTTGAACTATTTATCAAGAGGGGGTCTGAAATATCAAAAATCTACTTAAGGGACATCATTTCCTCGGATTTCAAGGTGGATTCATCGAACCAATCTTTTTATAGGGATATTCCCCATGGACACTAAATGATGTATATAAATAGGAAAAGAGAAATATTACATATAAATATGAATGAAAACAAAGCTCATTGTAGCACTTGACACCTCCCCTTCCCACACCTGAAGATTTCCCCGCTGTTGCTTACGATCCCCTTCCACGTCTCTACCTTTGTGCCGGTAGAAATGTAAATTTAAGCTGTCATCCCCAAATGCAACCCTCCTCCCCCAAACTTTTCTAGAAATATCAAAAGTTTCACCAAGAGATATAAACTTTGGGAATGAAACCAGTGTTTTGTGGATAAAAGTACACTCTCTCCATCTACACAAATATTCACCGGCCCTCCTCCATAATGATTAAGGCAAAATTATACGCCACTGTACATAATTTTATACAGCCTCAAATGAATAAACTTAGTTAAATGAGGCTTAAAATGAGTGTGATTTAGCCGTTTATTCTGTAAGGAGTAAGTGCATATTTAGGATCGAACGCTCCACGGCGTGGCAGTATTGTCACTGAAACTGGCTAGCTCAACGGATAGTCAAAATATGTCGTTTCACGCCACAAAATGGCAGAAAATACCACTCTACTATGGCACAATCTTTTGTTGTCACTTAAAACACGTTAGTAGAGCTTTCGATTTCCTTTCTAATAAACATCCGGAACTACCTGGGAGAATATAGGATATAGGGGGGGGGATTATCCACAGGGGGGGAGTTCTGGGGGGAGATCCGTAACACCGATTCTACAGGGGCATATACAATTATGACTGATACCCTGCACTTTTTAGTTATAAAATGAGCAATTAGATTTTATTATCAATACCCGCCCAGCCTAAACAAGACTTAGCAGCTTCTTTATTCATCATGAGCCCTACTCCCTGTTTATCTAGCCCATCCTTACTGCCTGAGTAAACAAATTCTATATCACCGAATTTAATGCTTCCCACCCCTGGGATATGAGTTTCTGACACTCCTGTTGCAATATCTGCTTTTACTTATATTAATCTCTCTTGGAAATAAAACCTGTTAAAATTCTAAACAGGTGTCACATGTAATAGAAAAAAAAATGAATCGATTAAAATTTACATGTTTAAGTGTTTATATCCTCTAAGATAATTTATCTCATAATTATATATATATATATATATATATATATATATATATATATATATATATATATATATATATATATATATATATATATATATATATATATATATATATATATATATATATATATATATATATATATATATATATATATATATATATATATATATATATATATATATATATGGCGAAAAATCAGGAAGGTTGAGCCACTGAGATTGATTTTTCAGTTTTGAATTGCCTTCTTGTGATTTTTTCCACTTCATCATTATCCAGTTTCAATGCTAAAATTCCAGATTTTAATCGCAATTCATTTTTTTTTAGAAACTCAATTTGTGACTAATAATCAATTTGCTGCGAAAAGTGCAATAAAAATATGTCAGTTTATCAGTTTTGCTAAAGGGATTTTGTATAACCCCTGAAATTGTTTAAAAGAAAATTTAGTTGTCTCAGTATTTATTCTATACTGAGATATGCATGGATAAAACTTACTTGCAAAGCGGTTCACGAACACATAAACCTAATTAGAGTTTCATGTTTAAAATACGAAAAAAAAAAAAATAATAAATGTCGAAGGTGGAAAGAGAGGGAATGTTGGTTTTTACACCGTCTCGTTTTATTGATGGACGAAGATCGATTCACCTTGAAAGATCCAATAAAAATATGCCAGTTCACCCCCCCCCCCCTGATGATTTTATTCCTTAAAAATTTTATTGGCATATTTTGTTATTTGAAGAAAACAACAGACCTGGTGAACGGACTCAAATAAACCTATAATTTAGATTATCGAATCAAAGATCGTATTTATAAATATAGTCATCTGTGCAAAGAGGATGTTACCGAAACAACTACCCTTGTAAGCGAAAATATAATTTATGAATAACTTTAGTCACCATGAGGTTTTCCTCCGTGAAGAATTGTTTTATGACGTCATGTCATTGCGCAATAGAAGTCTAAAGCTGAAAAGGTAGAAAGGAAAGCAGTCTAAAATGACGTCATCGAATTAAGCTGTCAGGTAGGCGGGGCCTAACGAAATGTACCGGTATATAAAAGGAGAAAACAGGCGATCAGATTTTCATTCGTTTTAAGAAGTGATTAATAGATACTGATAAAATAAGTATGAATATAAACAGCCAATATTATACATTCAGTGATATGGATTCAAGTTATGAAAACTTTGGCCTTGACCCAGATTGGTTGCTAATGGGTGGAACAACAAGTTTTACAAACCAAGAAGACATACTGCAGGATATTTTGGGATTGGAGGAGGTACTCAATCAGTCTCAATGGTCAAAAGATCATATAGACACCCAACGCCAAAGCCAGACAAATGCAGGAACATCAGAAGCAAGTAGTGTCGTGAATGAAAAATACAACATTGATCAATACCCAAATACTGAAGGAGCTTTGCCTGCTGTGTCACTACCAGGCTGTGGTAGTTGTTCTCCTCTAGAAACTTTTCATGGTTCAAATGCAGCTGTAAAGTTATCTTGTTCATCCCCAGAGACTCACATGGATATTCAACTGCAAATATGGAAAAGTGCACAGGAAGCAGAAATAGAAAGTTCTGTGAATGATGAAAGCAAGATTGATTTCGCCCCAAAAACCAAAGTAGCTTCGTGTTTAGCGTCAGTACCATCGCGTGACATCAGCTTTGGTTTAGAAACTTACCAGAATGCAAATGCAGTCGCAATTTCCCCTTGTTCATCCAGAATGGATACTAATATTGGTGAAAGCAGATGTGCCAATGTAAATCCTGCCTATCAAAAGACAAACAATAAATGTAAAAAAAGAACAGGTGAAAGCGGCTAAAAGTGCCGCAAATTGTCTGAAAACTCTTACGGAACGGAACAAGGAAACTGCCCGTGCCTATAGAAAAAGAAGAAGAAACGAGGAGCAAGAACTTGAAATAAAGTTTGGGTTTTTGAAGAAAAAGAAAGTAGTGCTCGAAGAAGAGTTAAAATCCCTCAAAGAACTTTACTCAGAGAAATACGGTCATAACAAAATAGCCCAAGAAGGGTTGTGTTAAATAGTTAGTGTAAATTTTATTAGAAAGCATTTGGTTTCAACTCAAAATTTTTGTTGTTTTGCTTTGAATAAAGCATTCTCTTTTAATATGTCTTCACTTAATTTTTGAATATTGAGTACATAGCTTAGGATAGCTACTTAAGGCTTGAACCTCGTGTTATGAACTTTTGTTTGCTGTGTTAATGAACTGAAAAGTTCACCAAATGAATTGACGATTCCATAGCACTTACTGTTATTACAGATTGAAAGGGCTTAAAAAAAATTAGTAAGGGGGGATGGGGTTGTTGGGGGTACAGGCCCCTAGATGTCTCTTTGGGTCCTTTAATCAGACATTAAAAAAAATAAATCATAAATTCAGATTCAAATTAAATAATCAGAGAAATGAGCTCCAAATAATGGGAGAAATGTCTTCTCCATTTCTTGATTTTCAAACAGTTCGTGATAACGAACTGAAAGTAAGGAGTGACTTGGCTCAATAGTAACCAAAACTCTGAAAAACAGAATTAGATATTAATAGATAAATGAAAAGAATTTTCTTCCTATGCTGATTCCAAATATATAAGACTCATTGAGTTTAGTGTTACCCATAAAAAGCTACGAACCTGAAAAAAATTATCTGATCGAAAAAGGGAGAAAACGTTAACAAAAAGTCACAGAATCCAAATGAAAATTGCACCATCAGATTCACTTAATCAGAAAACCCGTTGAAATCAAAATTTACTTTTTGGGTTTTAGTATCAGGCTAATTTTCGACGTAACACCTTTAAATTAGGTGTTGTTTTCTTAGACCACACTGCCGTTCTAAGACGAACAAATAAACTTGCAAATGGGGATAAATCCATTTATTTAGACAGTGAAAAAACAGGTACAAAATTCCAGATATTTCGGTCACATATACAGCGACCGTCTTCAGTAGAAATACTGTATTTCTACTGAAATACAGTATTTCTACTGAAGACGGTCGCTGTATATGTGACCGAAATATCTGGAATTTTGTACCTGTTGTTTCACTGTCTAAATAAATGGATTTATCCCCATTTGCAAGTTTATTTGTTAGTATCAGGCTAGTTTTCACTTTAGGTCAACTAATAAGTTTATTAATACTTAATATAGTATAGTAAACTTTATTAAAGCACACTGATAACTATAGTCTAGTTAAAAAGTGACCTATTAATAAAAAAAAGTAAAAAAAATTCTTACGATTAAAGTAAAGTGCGAAGTTAGAACTTAAAATGAACCAAAATTACTGCTTCGCAGTTTATGCCACATATTTTAAAAATACTGTTTCAAATAAACTAACTCGTTATATTTCCCTATATTTGTCGGATTCTGAAAACTAGTGCTTTAATGAGAACACAAAACTGACGCAACAAAACAGGATTCGAAACAGAAAAATCCTTAATCTGTCAGCACAAAATAATTCTTAAAAGTCTTTTACTGGCCATGAACTCCATAGATTTTGCTCCACAATTTTAATTCTCTAAAAAGTGCAAGGTAGCTTAATTTAGTACTAGTACTAATTTAGTAATTAGTACTAGTAAAGTACAAGATCCATAGATTTTGCTCCACAATTTTAATTCTCTAAAAAGTAGAGGTAGCTTAGTTTTCTGTAAAGTAGGACTACTAGTTTTTAAATTACTAAAGTACTAGTAAAGTACAAAATCCATAGATTTTGCTCCACAATTTTAATTCTCTAAAAAGTAGAGGTAGCTTAGTTTTCTGTAAAGTAGGACTACTAGTTTTTAAAGTACTAAAGTACTAGTAAAGTACAAGATCCATAGATTTTGCTCCACAATTTTAATTCTCTAAAAAGTAGAGGTAGCTTAGTTTTCTGTAAAGTACTAGTTTTTAGAATTCTACAACTATAGGGAAACATCACGAGTCAGTTTAGATGAACTAGTTTTTCAAAAATATGTTGCATAAACTGTGAAGCAGTAATTTTGGGTTTGATTTAAGTTTTAACTTCGCTCTTTACGTTCATCATAAGAGCAGTTTTTCAAAAAGACATAGTCGAGAATTGACACATCAAACGAAATGTTCTATTGAATAATAGTTTGTATTGCCTGACATTGGTAATTGAGATTGAATCAGATAAATTAGACTTTTTTTAACAGATAAATTAGACAGGTAAATATGGCTTTTTGGAAAAATAAGGATGAGGGAATAATCTCTCCTATCTTCATAAGTCTATGAGGTTACAGGAAATGTATGTACAATAGAAGTATAGAACTCTGGCTAATCTTGGCTTCCCAGGCAATATCACCGGAGTTAAATCACATTAAGTTAAAGTTGAAGTCGAAAAGGTGTTGATCTCCTAATATCCAGAAAGAAAATATAATACTTATTAATTCGACTCGGCTAAAAATATATTCTTTTTATTTTAGAGTTGAGTGTTGAGTTTGTGTTAAGAGTTGAAGTCGAGAAAGTGTCCGTCTCCTTGTATCTGTAAGAACAATATAATGTTTATTCATTGGACTCATTTTATTTTAGAGTTTAGTTTTAGAGTTTATGTTAGTTGAAGTCGAAAAGATGTTGATCTCCTTGTATCTGGAAGGAAAATGTAGTATTGATTCATTGGACTCTCTCTGCTAAAAATTGAACCTTTTATTGTTGCTTTGTGTTATGAATAATCCAGTGTAAAGAGGAACAAGGAACATAATTGAAAAAGAGAACATTTTAATTGTAAATGACGAATGCATAGAAGGAAGGAACTGTTTCTTCTATTGATTAAATGCAAAAAACAAGTTTTTTTTTACTGAAAGTAAGGAGCGACATTAGAACTTTAAACGAACAGAAATTATTCCGTATATCAAAGGGGCTGTCCTCTCCTCAACGCCTCGCTCTTTACGCTAAAGTTTTTTTGTTGTTTTAAAAAATAGAGTTGTAAGAAAGACTCAACTTTAGCGTAAAGAGCGAGGCGTTGAGGAGGGGACAACCCCTTTCCTATACGGAATAATTCCTATTCGTTTTAAATTTTAATGTCGCTTCTTACTTTCATTTAAAAAAAAAACTTGTTTTTTGTTAATTTCTGAACGTTTTTGAGTTAACGCAGGTTTTGATTTTGGCTCACCGTACATGAATAGTTAAAACGAAATTAGCATATTAATTTACTTTTTTGGCTAAATGGATTTCGCGAAATTTTGATCAGACAATTTTAAGAAAAAAGGGGTGGAGGAGGGGGTCTAGTTATCCTCCAATTTTTGGTTACTTAAAAGGACCACTGAAACTTTTAATTTCATTTACGAACGTTTTTATTAGTAATAAATATACATAACTGACGAATTAACTTAAGTAACGAACTTCAATATTCGTATATTTTTAATATGTAAATTAGGGGGTTCGCCACCTAGTCAATACCTTGCTTTTTAAGCTAAAGTTCGAATTTTATTCCAATTCTTCAAGAATGACCCCTTAATCACAAAGGCCGTTAATTAGAATAAATAGCTCTTATGAAATTACTAAGAACAACTTTAGTGTAAAGAGCGAGGTATTGACTAGGTGGCGAACCCAATCATATACGCAATAATTTCTGTTCGTTTTAAGTTTTGATGTTGCTCCTTACTTTCGGTTCAATTTTTTTTTATTTAATTTCTGATCTTTTTTTAAACAATGCTTGGAAATCCGGCGCCCCCTTCATAGCAATTTCCCTTCCTCATGAAAACTTCCTCCATGGAAAGATCCTTCCATGTAACCCCCCCCCCCATTACCAGAAAAAATACTCCCTGAAAACTTTTGTATACTTCCCAATAACCAATACTATATGTAAACATTGGGCAAAGTTCATAACTTGCAGACCTTCCCCCGGGGACTGTGGGGGATTAAGTCATCCTCAAAGACATAGTTATTATATTTTTCGACTATGCTGAACAAAATGGCTATCTCAAAATTTTGATCGGGTGACTTTGGGGCAAATGAGCGTGGGAGGGGGCCTAGTTGCCCTTCATTTTTTTTGGGTCACTTAAAAAAGGCACTCGAACTATTAATTTCCGTTCGAATGAACCCTCCCGAACTATTGTAGGACCACTGGGTCGATACGATCACCCCTGAAAAAAATAAATAAATAAACACGCATCCGTGATCTTTCTTCCGGCAAAAATACAAAATTCCATATTTTTGCAGATGGGAGCTTGAAACCTCTAAAGGAGGGTTCTCAAATACGCTGAATCTTATGGTTTGATTTTAATTTAGGTTCTATGACTTTTAGGGGGTGTTTTCCCCTTTTTTCTAAAATAAGGCGAATTTTCTCAGGTAGGCTAATTTTTGAGGTGAATTCTCTCGCGTAACTTTTGATGAGTAAGACTATAGTTGATGAAACTTATATATTTGAAATAACCATAAAAATGTGATTCTTTTGATGTATCTATCGGTATAAAAATCTGTTTTTTTGAGTTTCGGTTACTATTGAGCCGGGTCGCTCCTTACTCACAGTTTGTTACCACGAACTGTTTGATGCTTCAGCAAACGAACATTTCATTGAAGGCATCCCAATGATTGTCCAACGGCAACGAAAAAACAAAACATTATCAAACAGTTCGTGGTAACGAACTGTAAGTAAGGAATGACCCGGCTCAATAGTAACCGAAACTCTAAAAAACGGAATTTTGATACCAATAGACACATCAAAAGAATGAATTTTTATGCTGATTTTAAATATATAAGTTTCATCAAATCTTACCCATCAAAAATTACGAGCCTGAAAAAAATTGCCTTTTTTCGAAAAAAGGGGAAAACACACCCTAAATGGGATAGAATCTTAATGAAAGTGAAACTGTCAGATTCAGCGTAACAGAAAACCCTGCTGGAGATGTTTCAAGCTCCTATATACAAAAATGTGGAATTTTGTATTTTTGTCAGAAGAAAGATCCGGATGCGTGTTTTTTTTTTTTTTTTAGGGGTGATCGTATCGATCCAGTAGCCCTAGAATATCATGAGAGGACTTATTCGAACGGAAATTAAAAGTTCTAGTGCCCTTTTTAAGTGACCAAAAAAATTGGAGGGCAACTTGGCCCCTTCTTACGCTCATTTTTCACCCGAAGTAGCCCATCAAAATTTTGAGATAGCCATTTTGTTCAGCATGGTCGAAAATATAATAAATATATCTTTGAGGATGACTTAATCCCTCACAGTTCCCGGGGAAGGGCTGCAAGTTTTTAGCTTTGCCCATTGTTTACATATAGTATTGGTTATTAAGAAGTATACAGACGTTTTCAAGAGGGATTTTTTCTGGTAGGGGGGAGAGGTCGGAGGAGGGGGTTGCGTAGGAGGATCTTTCTATGGAGGATGTTTCCTTGGGAGAAGGGGTATTTCTATGAAGGGGGTGCCGGATTTCCTAGCATAATTTAAAAAACGATCAGAAATTAAATAAAAAAAGTTTTTCCAGTTGAAAGTAAGGAGCAGCATTAAAAATTAAAACGAACAGAAATTATTACGTATTTGAGGGGGTTCTTCCACTAGTCAATACCACGCTCTTTACGCTAAAGTTTTTTTCGGTACTTTCAAAAGTGCTACCTATTCTAATTGAACGGCCTTTGTGATTCAAACAAAATTCGAACTTTAGCGTAAAGAGCGAGGTATTGACTTGGGGAAGAACCCCCTCATATACGTAATAATTTCTTCTCGTTTTAATTTTTTATATTGCTCCTTACTTTCAGTTGAAAAAACTTGGTTTTTTATTTAATCAATATAATAGCCGAGTTGGGCTCAGGTCTTGATTAATAAGTGCAAATTGTGAACGAAAAAATATATTCTTAAGATTACAAATGAATATTTCTTTTAGAAATTAGGGATCTCAAGCGTTAACAGTAACATTAAAAATCAAGTGGGTCATCAGGACCCATCAGAACGTATATCTGTCTGGCGCATTGTATTTTCTTATTCTTTTATAGGTACACCTCTTCAGAATAAATTACCTGAGCTCTGGGCTCTGTTGAACTTCTTACTGCCTTCGATCTTCAAATCGGTAACGACATTTGATCAGTGGTTTAACGCTCCGTTTGCAACAACGGGTGAAAAGGTTGAACTGAACGAAGAAGAAACTATTCTCATCATTCGTCGTCTCCATAAAGTTCTTCGTCCTTTCCTCTTGAGAAGGTAAGGAATTTTTTTTTCAATTTTTTCCCGAACTATCTATGCTATAACTTATTCTTCCTCGGCCTAATTTAAGAAAATTAATTGATTTTCAAAAAATTGCAATTGACAAACTGATTGTCAATAAAATTCATAATTTTAGAGTCCTATTACCAATTTTACCATGTAATCGTCAGTTGAAGAGATTCTCTTGATAATTGCTGTCTCTTCTGATGGCTGTAGCTTAGCCGGTTCGTTTCGTAAAAGTTTTTTTTTATTATTATTTTTTCTCAAATCGCCATGCTATAGCTTGTCCTTCCTATATCATAAATTAAAAGAACTACAGATTAAAAAAAAAGACTTAATACAGAGTGTCGAAGTGAACGCACATCTTTAATTATTTTGTTATAGATGGACTTGCAAAACTGAATATAGGCTAAGGCCATAAAGTAACAGACCTTTAGGTCTGTTACTACTACTACTAACGACTCACCACAGCGCCAAGCCGCCTGAGGCCAACACAGCTACGCATGATCCTCCTCCATCCCAATCTATTCAAAGCCTCCCTCTTTTCGCCCTCCCAGGAAGTTCCCATATCCCTTAAATCTTTCTTTATTACATCCTTTAACCCCAACCGCGGACGACTTGCTTTCCATTTAGCCCGAGACAGTTGGCCGATAAGGACAATCTTTGGCAATCTGTCATCCTTCATCGGTAGAATGTGCCCTAGCCCTCTCAACTTTTCTCTCATCGTAGCCCTAAAAGTTGGAATTGAAACCCGCCTTTCGTACAGCCTCCTGTTTGAAATACGGTCAGTCAGCCAAGTACCCAGAACAAATATCCGCAGGCAATTTCTCTGGAAGACATCTGGAAAATATACCTCTGTTTTTCAGAGCGCCCATGCTTCAGAACCATATTTGACCTCTGTCATCACTGTAGCTTCCTATATTCTAATCTTGGTTCGCAGACTTATCTTCCTATTCTTCCGAACTGTTTTGTGAAAAAACACCCTGAGCCTTGGCTATTCTACTTTTAACATCTTCACTGCTCCCACCGTCTTTATTAATAATACTACCAAGGCAAGTAAAGCTGTTCACCTGATCAGTCTTTTCGTTACCCAACGTCGCCTTTTCATCTTCACATATTCCTAGCCTCATCGAATAGGTCTTCTTAACGTTAATTTTCAAACTTATTCTAGCACCCTGAACTCGCAAAACCTCTAAAAATTCATTCATTTTGCTCACATAAAGGCCTGTTGCCACCACACAAAATAGAAATATAGCAACTATAGCTGCTGAGATATTGATAACCCACCCCCCGAGTATGGTGTTTTGAGACAGAGCTTCTTTTTTATCTCATTTTACCTCTCAATAAAAGATAATTCCTTGGTAGTTTCATAGCGTCCATAATTGTTTTCCTCAATATCCTACTCCCAACCCCCCCCCCATCAGACCGGCTTGGATTGGCAACACTCGCCCCTCAAATGAGAGGGAGAGCTGCACACTACTTAGCAGCCACTGTGGCATGTGGTACTTGATGCTCAGAACCTATACTAACAAGAGTCTTTCTCCACCTCAGATTGCTCATCAAGGAATCTTTTTTTGTGCCACACTCAGTGCTTTGTGTGTCGAGGGGATTGACCTCCGAGCATGGTTTCGGTATCCGTCTTGGGTTCAGTCGATCCAGTCTCGGCAGTGTATTCCGAAAAATTTCCTGCCTCATTCCCTGCCTGGAAAAATTGGCCAGGAGGCACAATGGCAGGACGTTTACTGAAATTAGCAGTAATAGGCCCCTATTTGCGGTTACCATCCTCAGGGACGTTTCAAGTAGATGGCCACGACTTATTGCTTCAGCTGCCGTGGCAGATTGATAGAACCTATTGATATGTATCTATTTCATAGATACGCATCTGTTGGCTTGTTTGGGACCTTTGTAATTTTAATCGTGCCAACTCTGGTTTGATTCACCCATTTCTTCTGAATAGATAGCATTAGCGTTTCACATTTGTGAGTTAATGTATGTTTATTTCAGAAGACAACTATGAAATAAAGACAAAGATAGGCTGTATAAAAAAATGTCTGCTCTAGAAATAATTGGTCTAGCCAATTTCAGGTGGATGTCTTTTTGGGGTCACTGCTGGGTTGATTGCCAATAATAAGTTTTTTGGATAGATTCGATTCTGTTGTTTTTCTAAAGTACTGGAAACTAAAATATTTGAATCGGGAAGAAAATAAACATGCTCTGCAAAAAGTTTGACAGTTTACACTGAGCACGAGCATGCCATTTATATAAAAATAAAATTTAAGCGTTAAGAAGTATATCTGTGATAATATTTGTTTGATTAAAGCGAGGGAGTCCTCTTTCTAAAAAACAAATGACTAAGACTAAGGTCATTCTCAAGGCCATACCCAGAGGGGGGGGGGTTTGGGGTTTGATCCCTCCCCCCCCCCCCGAAATGTTTGTTTGAGTCGTAAAAACGTAACAAAAATGGATATAAACAAATTTTCTATGCATCTTTTTGAGGTTTTTTTGTATACCCCCCCCCCCCGAAAAAAATCTTTGAGTAAAACTCCCTCCGAAAAAAAATCCTGGGTACGGCCTTGGTCATTCTGCTAAATTATTTTATGCACTGTATGTATGATATTAATGAAATTTTGAACCTTCAAATATTGTAAGATTCTTTCTAGGTTCGAAAATTATTTTTCCTTTGCTCTACCGAAAACACTGTGGCGAACACAATCACCTTCAGTCTTGTAATAAATCCGTAGGGGCTTCCAATTGTTGTTTCTATAATTGATTTCTTTATGCTAAGAAATTTTTGAGGAAAAAAACTAATCCTATATCTTATTATGACCCTGTGACCATCTCAGATCACAGAAAAAAGAAAATTAAATTCGTTCATACTCAGAAAATAAAACTCAAACTGATATATATATATATATATATATATATATATATATATATATATATATATATATATATATATATATATATATATATATATATATATATATATATATATATATATATATATATATATATATATATATATATATATATATATATATATATATATATATATAGGCGGCTTCGTTGCTGGGCCCCGGCACGGCTACACGGCAGGCTTGTGTATATGGATTCTCGTTGTTGCTTGTCTTCTAGCCAAGGCTGTTGTCCCAGTGAAGCAGCACGTTCATTTACATCATTCTCCGCTTTTCAAATTTTCATGTAACCTTTGACATAGTTGTTTGTGTCTCAATATTTCCTTATAGAAATTCATTAGGTTATGAGAGAACTATAATTTAAAGTATTTACAAGGCGTATAAGTGAAGAAGATTTCTTTCTTCTTCACTTTCATTTTCGACATCTAACCGCATACTTTGCTGTCCATTGTTTTCATTTGGGATTCGTTGTGATGCTTGTCGCATATCTTCTAGCCGCAAATCTCGTTTGCGCTTCAGTTTCCAGCATCATTATCTAAGACATAAATATCTACTTTTTGTTTTAGTATTCATATTCTTTCGAAATCATCTGTAATTTTTTATGACGTCATAGATACCTATAAAATTTCATTCCCATCCATTCCTCAGTCTTTAAAGCACTTTTATAAGTTGGGTTGGCGCAGTGGTTAAAGCGCCAGGCTTAGGATGAGGTCCCCATTGGGTCTTACCATCTGGTCGTGGGTTCGAGCCCCATAGCTAACATATTTTTTTTGTAACCATAGTGAAATGGTACTAGGCTCTAAACAACTTTTTATTTTGTGACTTGTTAGTGATTTTCCTTCTATCAGTTTAAATTAATTCATATCGAAATCCTCTGCCATAGCGAATCTTTGTTAATCAAGACTTGTTTAGATTTGACAACTTCTCACAATATTTGCTTTTCAGATGTTTTAATTATTATTTGTAACCGTCAGTTAATTATTTTCTTTCTAGATTAAAGAAAGAGGTAGAAAGTCAATTGCCAGATAAGATTGAGTACATTATTAAATGTGACATGTCTGGATTGCAGAAAGTTTTGTACTCTCATTTACACACAAAAGGTGCCATGCTGACAGATGGCTCCGAAAAGGGGAAATCAGGCCAAGGTGGATCAAAGCAGCTGATGAACACCATTATGCAGCTTAGAAAGCTGTGTAACCATCCATTCATGTTCCCACACATTGAAGAAGCTTATGCAAGACATGTTGGAATACAAGGTATGTATTAGGGGTAGGTGTTGATTGAGTATGGGAGTCACCCGGGCTTTTACTGATGTAAAAATTTCATGGGCTGTGCTCTTAAACACCTTAAAATCCCAAGAGAACTTGGGAGAGGATTTCAAAAAGGACTTCCAACAGTTGCAATCACTTGTTGCCATTACAATTGGAGATATGTTTGTAGATAGTAAAACTTCAGCTGCATTTTCACACTTGTAGTAGCACTTTATAATAAATTTCCTTTCTTCGAAGTTTAGTCCGACTGTCATTATTAATCTACAAAATTGACAAGAACAGTTCAGTTAAACAATAAAGCAAATAAAATGGTACGTGTAAAGATTTGTAGATTTTTTGAAATAATAAAATTATAATATATAATAAACATCAAGTTGTACTTGAGAGTTGAGACTAGATAGAGGCTGTTCAGTCCAACTAGGTGCACACGTCTGTCGATTTTTTAGTTGCCCGTTCTTTTTTCAGAGACAGGTAGGAAGCCTGTCGACCAACCTCGCCTATGCTGGGATCGATCCCCTGGCCCATTCTTCCTAAGGTAATATCAGTCCACTGTGCTACCAAAAGGACACATGTTTACCATTATTTGAAATGGTTATGTATTTTCTGAAGGAGGAAGACACCCTGCATATTAACATTTATTGCGCCCTGGCGTAAAAAGGAGCTTTAAAGAAAATTATGTTTAAAAAAAAAATCAGGTGGTGAAATCCTGGAGCGAACAAAGACAACCAACTTGGCAAGTCATTCCAAAGCTGTAATTTGAAAGCTTTGCTTGAGTTACTGAAAATTGTATAATGTACTATGTAGCCGTATCTCTACGCAGAGGGAGAACTTGGCTATTACCAGGGCTGTATTCGGGGTGGGGCTGGTTTGAGTCCCCTCCCGCTCAAGTGTTTGTTTGACTCGTAAAAAGGTAACAGAAATACATGTAAACAAGTATTATTGAGTTTTGTAAAGTTTTTGTGACCACCGACTCCCCATCCCACCCCCCAACAGAAATCCTGGATATGGCCTTGGCTGTGACAATTCAGAAGGTGTTTTGTTTTAAAATCCTGTTATTATTAAATTAGCAATGCACGTCCAGCTGGTTGAGTCAGCTTCCTTTTATCTTATTTAACTCTCAAGATGCTTTGAAGTTGATGTTGTTCCCAATGCGTTATGTCCACTTTTCTCACTTAAAAATTTATCAAACTGTACACGGCCCTTCCAGAAAATTGTTCACGGGATCCCCCTTCTTTTTCTGAGAGGAAATTGGAATATTTTGGCTTGTTAAAGAGCTTTTTTAGATACCAAACCGGAACCCCCTGGGAAAATTATTCCAATCCCCCCCCCCCTCCATAAACTGGATAATACATGATTCTTTACCATTAAGAGGTGGCTTGAGTAGTGCGGCCGTGGCTTGATCGTAGAGGAGATAGGTTTGTTGGAATCAGGAATACTGCAGGAATTCTGGTCATTACTGGCCCTCCAAAAAATTTAGGAACTTCAACGTATTCGAAAAAGTGGAAAAAATGGACAAATTTATGCAAAATATACAGGCAATTATGGAATAATCTTAATAATTTCGGGATTTTAGGGTAAGGGCCCAAAAACCTCCCTGCTGCAGAGCATATGGGCCTGTGTGTAGTTATGTTAATAAGTCCTTATTAATAAGATAAGTTCGGCCCGATCGATGTTTTCTTTGCTTCACATGGGGATCAGAAGTTGGAACCATCTTGATCAAAATATAAAAAATATAGGTGATATTTCTTCGTTTAAGATAGTAATTAAAGGGATGCTCAGTAAGTATGAATTTTAGTGTTGAATTTTTTTTTTTTATATAGAGATATTGGTAAATATTTATGGCTCCTGGGGGTGATGATTATGAATATGATAGTAAATTTAATGAAAATGTTGGGACTGTGATATATATAGGCTATCTTTTTTTATTGTTTTGTTATGTTAGTGTATTTTTGCCACCCCCTTGGACAAGTTTTTACTTTTTGGGGTGGCCACTAAACTGATGTTAAATTGTTTGTTTGTTTAGAATAAATCAATCTCTCTCCCTCTCTTATGCACTTGTATTCGTCTTTAAGAACACCTCTTAATAAAAGGCATTTGATTTTCACTTTGTTAAAACCCTAGCTGAAAACGAGAATTGTGGGACGGATTCCAGTCATGCATCGTGCATGTCATTTATCCTCTGAAGAATGAAAAGCTTCAAGCACTCTTTTCTCGTAGAAAAAAAAAGAAAAAAACTAATTTGCTGGTCTAATATGCAGTAAAGATGGCGATACAGTTAAATTTCGATGTTGGTTTTTGTTTTATCCTAACTCTTACAGACAGCATTGACTGGTGTTAATTCGCAATTTGATCTATTTTAGTGTGAAAATTCTTGGTGTATCATGGAGAACCAGTGAACTTGGTAGGTAGTGAAATAAATCATTCCATGAAAATGTTTTTTCGAAAAATAAGTAAGGTGCTGATAGGAGTGCTGATAGGAGTTAAGGAGTTTTTTAATATGGTGGTTGAGGTTAGAGATAAGTTACTGAAGATTGTAAGTATGATTTTTGAAAAGGGGGAAGTACCCAGTAGTTTTATAAAGACTAATCATACCCCTCTATAAGAAAGGTGATAAAATTGAACGTAGTTTTTGCAGAGGCATTAGCCTGGTTTCTCTAGGAAGCAAATTGTGTAGTATAATGATGATTTTTAGACTTCGTGACGCTGTAGACAAAGTTTTAAGAGAAGAAGAGTGTAGTTTTAAGAAGGGTAGAGGATGCGCCGACCAATTTTTCACTATTGGTTCAATAATTGAGAAGTGCCCGAGTCATCAAACGTCTTTAGTTCTCAGTTTTATAGATTATGAGCAGTCGTTTGATCCGAGATGAGCTTTAGTGTCAGTCATATCCTTTTATGGTATACCAGATAAATACATTAAAGTGATTAGTGCTATGTACAAGAATAACATTAGTTAAGCAGGGGTGCGTTCTATTCCCATTTATACCCTTGCAAAGGCAAGGGTATAACCCAGAATGAAATGGGGAAGTAAAACTCTTGCTAGACGTAGATTATGCTGATGATTTAAGCATTGTAGATGAATACGCTAGCAAAGTAAATAAACTTTTAGAGGTTTTGCGAGTTCAGGGGGCAAAAATAGCTTTGAAAATTAATGTTAAGAAGACTAAGTCGCTAAGACTAGGAGTAAGTGAAAGTGAAAAGGTGATATTGGGTAATGAGAAGATTGATCGAGTAGTCAGATTCACACACTTATATAGTATTAGTAAAAACGGTGAGTGCAGTGAAGTTGTAGAATAGCCAGGGCCTTGGGTGTTGTTTTTTTTTATAGTTGAAAAGTTTAGTAGAATAGAAGACAAGTCCGCGAACCAAGATTAAAATATTGGAACAGTGATGACAGTGCCCAAACATGGTTCTGAAGCGCGGGCGCTCCGAAAAAAACGGAGGAAAATTTGCTAGATGCTTTCCAAAGAAATTGCTTACGGATTGTTCTGGGTGCCCAACTAACTTACCTTATCTCGAACAGTAAGCTGCACGAAAAATGTGGTTCTATCCCACTTTCTAGGGTTATAATGAGAGAAAGGTTGAGATGGCTAGGACACGTTCTGCGGATGAAGGATGACCGATTGCCAAAGATCGTCCTTTTCGGCCAATAGTCTAGGGCTAAACCAAAAGAAGGTCGTCCCCAAATGGGGTGAGAGGATGTTGTAAGGAAAGATTTAAGGGTAATGGATACTTCCTGTGAGGGTGTAAAGAGAGAAACTTTGAATATATTGGGATGGAGGAGGAGTGTGCGTAGCTGTGTTTGTCTCATGCGGCTAGGTGCTGCAGTGAATTGTTAGTAGTAGTAGTATTAAAAAATATGAAGCATTTTCCACGGAGAAACCAGTCTTCATTCTTGAAGCAATATGAAGGATTATTAGTTGGACAGAAAAGGGGAACATCCGAAATTTTAAAACTCGCAATTCAAGACTCAGTACCCAGCAAATCCATGATCTTTTTTTCAAAAGAAGTAGTCGAACAAACAGTCTAGATTATGAACTCAATCCCAATTGTAAGTGGAACATCATTTTCATGATAAAGATTTACAGTGGAATGGCGTATTTATAATCAAAATTACGAATTTACTATTTGGCGTGACAATAACAATGCCCTAATATAGACTTACTCTAGTTTTTTCAAGGAACGATTTCTGAAGAACAACGCCAGAATTCTGTGACGCTTCGTAAAAAAAAAGATTTTCTACTGTGAAAGCTTTTCATAATGTGCCTGTTGTTTTAAATTCTTGACAGCTGGGTCCAAAATTTTGGGACTGGCTAATTCTTTCCAAAACTAAATAAAATGGGAAATTGCTTTATTCACTTAGTGGCCTTTGGCTTTGTTGTCCAAATAGATGGATTTTATTATGGCCCGCCCCCTTGTTCTTGAGCTGCTTCGTTGCCAAATTAATGGAATAGTATCCCACAATCTACAAAAAGGGCAAAAAAAAAAATTCCGCAAGGTCGCTAATTCCTATTTCTTTCTCTTTTTTTCTTTTTTCCACTATTTAATCCCATTGTTTTTATTTATTTTTTTTTTTACATTCCAATGAGTAGAAGTTACTAGTTTTGTATAAATGCATCTGTGATTTTTTTCCTATGAATTTTTCATTAAAAAATTTGTAGTCGCGAACCCAAGATTATCTGTACGGATAATTAGACATGGATTTTGCCAGAATTGAAAAAGTTTTCTCTTTTTAGGGATTGTAACTGGAGCAGATTTATATCGTGTCTCTGGGAAATTTGAGCTGCTTGATAGAATTCTGCCAAAGCTGTTCAAGTTTAACCATCGATGTCTTGTTTTCTGTCAAATGACTCAATTGATGAACATACTCGAAGATTTCCTCAACTATAGAGGCTGGAAATATATGCGACTTGATGGTAAGTTGTTGAGCAATTTTGCCTTCTGTCCAATGGTATTGGCTGGTATTTTAATTGAGGCTTCTTTTCGGTGCTAACGCACCCTGAAATGACGGTTGAAATTTTTTTCTGTAATTTTTCTGATTTTTTTCTAATGTGCTAAATGCTGGTAGGGAAAAGGCGTGGATAAATCAACATAAAATATAATATAAAATACAACATAAAATAAGCGTAGTCATTAAAAAATGGTGAGAATCCTTAGATTAAACAAAAAAATCACATGATAATGGAAATAATACTTCCTAAACAATTGAAAATATAAAACATGGAAAGCCACAAAGAAAAAAAAAATATTAAAATTGATTTAGTTGGTCAATTAGTGATTTTAGCTATTTACTTCGTTTTATTTCCTAGTGATGTTTTTGCCAGTTTGCCAAGTTTGACTCAAAATTACTGATATGCAAATTAACATGAGATGCATTATCGGCCAGTAGATTAACACTGTCGATCTGCCTGAAGTTGGAGCCAATTTTTTAAAGATAAGCCAGAATGTGAAAAACTGCAAGTTTTTTTTTTCAATTATATCTACGACTCAGTGTTCTAATAGTGAAAATATATGCATGTTAATTGTTCAGTTGTCTCTTTATTTTCTTTTCTCTGTCTGTTGATAAAGTTTTTGGATATGTAGCCGAAATATTCAAGTTCAAATTTGTATTCTTAACAAACACAAATAAATAAATAAAAACGACACTTTTGCACTGGAGAAAAACCTATGGGGGTTTGCGGTCGCGCTAAAGTCCACGTAACTACTTACCAAATAAATCAAATAATTAGATAAATGCAACAAAAATATGATCATGCTTACAAAAATCACAAAATTATGCTTACACAATTACAAAAATCATGCTTGCAGAAAAATATCGAGAGCCCTATTCAACAGGAAACAATGCTGCATTTACAAGTTAAATTGATAGTCACCATTGTTACCACTCATTTGTTATCACCAATGGTAGTCGGCAATTGCTCATAAATGTTGCTTAGCCATAATATATATTTCCCCGCTGATTACCGGATTACAGGTTCGACTCGTACAAAAACAATAAAAATACATATAAATGATTTCGTGTTGTGTTTTGTAAAGAACTTTATTTTTGTGAAATTTCAGTCTCTATCAGTCATTTCTCTATCAACAGTCTCTATAAACAAATCCAGTGTCTATGAGTCATTTCTAGACTCTCGAGCCCTCTCAACCTTGATTCAACAATCATACCCCCCAAAAATAGTCTTTTAATTTTTCTCCAAACTGCGGTATGGGGTTCCGCCCCTTTAATGCTCACTGTTCGCGCATTTCATACAGATTCAAGCCTTTTATTTCTTTTAATTTACTCTTAATGCAAGTCTTACCCTCTGTTGCATATTCCTTTGTTTTCATTTCATTATGTATGGATATTGCTTTTGTTTTTATTTTAGATATCCTTTTCTTTATATTTTAGGAACTACAAAGGCTGAAGATCGTGCAGAAATGTTGAAGAGATTTAACGCACCTGACTCTGATTACTTTCTATTTCTTCTGTCGACAAGAGCCGGTGGTCTTGGATTAAATCTTCAATCAGCGGATACAGTAGTTATTTTTGACAGTGACTGGAATCCACATCAAGATTTACAGGCTCAAGATCGAGCCCATCGTATAGGGCAGACCAATGAGGTCCGGGTGCTCCGGCTGATGACCGTTAACTCTGTTGAAGAACGTATCCTTGCCGCTGCTCGGTAAGATACTTCGGTGAAGATTTAGCGATACTTAATGAGACTTAGAGTTAATTAGATCTATTCCTTTATAAATAGAATTCAAAATGCCGCCATTCTCACGAATTCTTTATGAAAGCAAAATGATATTTTTGCTGCATAAAAAAATTCTTGTCGTTGCTTGGTAAGATAATTAGATGAAGATTTAACGAAACTTAGTGAGACTTAAGTTATATGCTCTTCCTGAAACAACCAATTTTCGCAACAAGCCTGTAACTATAACTTATACCGAAAGAACAAGATGCTTATAACGATGGATTCATTAGTCTCATATATATTCATTCATTTACCTAGAATCGCGGTATTATTTAGACTTTTCCCTAGAGAAGAATGCACTTGCTTGAAAGATAGGAACATTCTTTAATCAGTAATTCTTAATTAATTAAGATTTTTAATAAGTAATTATCATTAATTAATATCGTATTTCCAACTTACAGACCTGTACACCTAATTTCGAAAATGTAATTTGGTAGATGGATAAAGCTAAATCTTAGCTATGGAATGATAGCGGAATTGTTGTCTTTCATTAACATATTGAAGTAAGCATTAGCATTAGCAACACTTTCTATATTAAGACCGAAGGAGAGTAGAAAAGTGCTTTAACTACTACTAAACAACTGACTTCATCACTAAGCTGCATGAGGGCAACAGCTGCGCACGCTCCTCTTCCATCCTAATCAATTCAAAGCCTCACTCTTCACCCCTCCCGAGAAGTTCCAATTTCCTTTACAAACTTCCTTATGACCTCTTCATGCCCGAAATCCGATTTGGGGGTGACTGGTTTTTTGTTTTGCCCAGTTGGACAGCCAAACAAGAACAATCTTTAGCAATCTCGTCATCCTTCACACGTGAAACGTGTCCTACCTTCATTATTGCACTTGAAAGTTGGATAGAGCCACGTTTTCTATGCAGCTTGGCAGTCTACTTCTGCTAAGTTGCTACGTGGATATCTAAAACTATCCTTAGACACTTCCTCTAGAAAGCATTTAGCAAATCTTCATCTGCCTTCCAAAACTCCCACGTTTCGGAATCCTAATTACCACTGTCACCACCGTAGCTTCCAATATTCTAGTCTTGGTTCGCATTCTCGTCTTCCTCTTGTTCCAAACTTTTTTCAAATGTGAAAAAGTACCCTTGGTCTTGGCTATTCTACTTTTTATATCTTCGCTGCATCCGCCATTTTTACTGATGAATTATATATGATAGTACTAGCTATCATTAGTAATTAATTATAGTCAAGATACATAAAGGAGACTGGCGAGACATCGATGTTACGGACTGTTTTTTAACTTCTGTTTTAACTAGTCATCTAGGGACCGAAAGTTGTCAGACTATCTCAGCAGTAAATCTTCTGTTAAATATTGTAAACATGTTAAGCATCTGTCAAAGTTTCACATTGTATTTTCGTCTATTGAACATTAAGGAGTAAAATATTTTATACGGAAGGAATGCACTGTACTCTAGAAGATCTTTAGCAAATGAAGTTAAGCTTGAAAAGAGTTGAGACTATTTCATGATAACAATGCTTACGAAATAATTTACATTCTAATGCTTAAAAATAATTTACATTCCAATGTATTGAAAACTATGTTACTCGCAAGGATCAGTTGTCATACCAATTACCTAAATAAGATAAACGAATCAAAAAAAAAAAATTACTCCGTTAACTTTGAAAATTGACAAGATATACGCTATTTTTAATTCGATGGAAAGTACAACGCTCTAGAATTATTATTATATTTTGTTCATTTAGTTGAGTGCAGAGAATGTATTTAATTCACGTTTAACAAGGGTTTACATAAATTTAGTTATAAAGACATAATTTAGCATTTCGATGCTGTAGCGTAGGGCATTGTTTTTATATTAACGTACAAGGGCCACAATGTACATATCCTTATTAGCGTTTATTTGTAAGGCGATTTTTCTGCAATTGTACACTTAATTATTAATAATTTATTATGTATTGATAATTACTTCATTACGCAATAATTGAAGTAGTAATTAGCAAGGCCGTATCCAGGGGGTGGGTGGTTACCCGGTTTGAACCCCCCCCCCCCGAAATTTTTGACCGAGTCGAAAATTAGTAGAACATTGGTAAAAATCAGTAAAATTAGTCGAAAACTGAGTCAAAAATCAGTAACCCCCCCCCCCCAAAAAAGTAAAAAATTAGTAACCTCTCCCCCCCCCCCCCCAAAAAAAATCCTGGATACGGCCCTGGTAATTAGTAAAATTATATTTAACTAATAATGATTATGTATGGTGTAATAAATATATAACTATTAAATGTGTAATTAATTTAGGTACAAGTTGAATATGGATGAAAAAGTCATTCAAGCTGGTATGTTTGACCAAAAATCCACGGGAGTTGAGCGTCGACAGTTCTTGCAAAATATATTGACACAATACGAGTCCCTTGAGGATGAAGAAGAAAATGAAGTTCCAGACGATGAAACAGTAAGTGATATATTGACAGTGGTGTCAATTAGGGGCGATGGGAGGCCTGTACCCTCCTTTATTTTGAAAAATGCCGTTTTTGTAGTACTGTCATTGGAAATTGCCCTTTTCAGTATTTTCATTGGAGAAGGACAAATGTGCCTCCCCCCCCCTGTATAGCCCTGTATGAAAGTAAGTTGTGCCCCCCCCCCCCTATACAGCCCTGTATGAAAGTACGTTGTGCCTCCTCCCCCAAATTTTTGTGGATGTGTTGTTTATTTATAGTCGTGCTTTGGATGAAGGAAATCCTCTCCTCTCGTGATTGTTGGGAAGGGTCGCCTCTTATCCAGAAAAAGAAGAAGAAAAAGGTTACAAGAATGTACATTTTTGGCTTTTGACACCCTAGCCAGGGAAAAATTCCACGACCTCTTTTTACTTCGAATGTCCAGATCCTTGCACACCTGTATTGGTACACCTTTTTAGGGAGAGCGATGTACTTTTAAAGGGTGGAAATTACAGAAAGTGTTTTTGTTGTTTCTTTTTTGGATGAGTTTACCACTCGTACCTTTCTTCATTATCCCATTGACAAGGCTTTTTAACTTATTTAAAAGAAGTGAGACTAATTTACAAAATACCATAGATCTTGACGAATAGGTTTCCACTTTAAAAAGTGTTTTCGCTTTACCGGCGATTCCCTTTCCGAAATTTGAGAGAAATAACTTCCTAAAACTTTCCTCGGCTCAAAGCAAATCCTTGCATTTAAATTCACTGTAGGCCTACTCGTGTTCAATCAATGCTTGTTAATCAATTGGTTATATCTTTATCAATTAATTAATTAAATAATGGAAATTAAATTAGTTAAATTGTTGATAATAAATTCAATTCATAAGATTCAATAATACTTGTACGTAGCAGGGGGCTGTATATGGAATTCCGAATATATTTTTGTACAACGATACCGGCTCCCGTTGAAGTCAAGTTGAGTTAAATTTTGGATTTAATTTCAATCCAGGACCTATGTATATTATACATGCATTTAGCATATGTTCCATGGGCGTAGGCAGCATATTATCTAGGGGGGGGGCAGTCGATAGTGTGAGAGAGGGCCTTTTATCAACTGCTTTTCCAACCATCTGCTTTTTCAGCCATATCTAATGTAAATTTGAAGGTCTAGGGGGGGGGCAGCTGCCACCCCCCCCCCTCCCTACTCCCATGACATGTTCTGCTAATTTTTACTAAACCTCACATGCAATTCATTGAATTTATGTTTGAAATATGCTTCCAAAAGACTTAGAAAAAACAATGTATTAATTACTAAATAAAAATTTTCACAACAGTATTCTGACTTTGTTCTCTAGATTTTATCGAAAAATATACAAAAAAATAAAAAAAACGGAGAAGGTTGGGATTTTAAACTGGGTTCAATTCTAGGTATTGGGGTCTTCATTTATTTACACAGCCGTTTCACTTTTCTCCTCTCTCGTTTTTTCAATTTATCAGCAATTATTTACAATTCTTTATTCTTTTTCTTTCTTTCTTTTTTACGTCTGCTTACTTTGCAGTTTGTTTTCTAAAATTGGAATCGTTTTATTGAACCACCCGAATGGTATTAAACGCATTTTCAAAGATTTGAGCATAAATATTTTTATATCTTTCTTGATTTTTATTTTCTTATATTTTTTAGATATAGTTCAGATGAAACTTTAAAAAGGTAGTTCCAAGTAGGGAGGAGGGGGACGTAGTCTAAATAAATGTTCAAACTGTTTTAGACATAAGAAGTATTATGTCAGTTCAGCCCTTGCCCTATTCTCTGTTTGAGTATGAATATTTTGCTTTTGAATTAGAAGAAAAGTGTGCCGTCCTGTGGTGGCGCAGTGGGTCTGATCTCAGCCTGGTAATAAGGGAGCCAGAGGTTGAACTCAACTGTAGCAATACACTGAAGTGCCAACGCAAGGACCTTAGTAGTCAAGAAACGTCGTAAATCCAATGCATTCAAGAATAACGTACTATTCGAAAGCTCTTATGACTGGGTTCTGAATGTTGTTTAGATTCATGCTAAATAAGTATTCAAGAGTATTTTCCTGTGAGCCTAATAACTTGTAGGGGAGGAAAGTGTTCTTGTAAGAACACTGAATAAAACTCGAAGAGGGCAAATTTTAGTGGGAGTAGTATGGACGAGCTTGGCATCTACTTTTAGGGTATAAGTGTATCCGACTAAACGAAGCTATAAGAACTGTCGGCTCATATTTGACAAATTACCATTTATTATGGTTCATCAGCTAATAGTTTTGTGTTTCTTAATTAGTTAGTCATCTTTATGGAACTGCCTTTGAAATTTGTAAGATATTTCTGAATAGTACTCTTCTGCTTATTAGTGTATGCCCGATCAGGATACTAGGAGCCAAGCCAAAGGGGAGAAAATTCCAAAGGGAAAAAGGGTTTATTGGGCTTTTAGTAATACTATGAAAAAATATTTCTCCTGTCATGTAATGCATTTCCCCGTTAAGATCTGGACCCCTGTCGATCTGCCCACTCTAGCGTGTACTTCATTTAAAACCAAACCATTTTCATTCCGAGGACGATGTTGCTGCCTATTCATCCAATTAAATTGTTCCTAAATCGCTAATAACCGAATGATTAGCTATTTTGGGCCCTGACCATCAAGTCTTCTTGTAAGGCTGTATGGATACTTTAGATTGACACTAATTGTTAATTTTCTGTAACATGAATGTATAGTATAGTTCAGAAGTGGCTAGCCCCTGTGCCTCCCTAGGAAATTTTTAGTCCTGTGAAATTCATTACATTTACGAAATGTACTGGCCCAAAGTCTCCATATTCAGAAGCTAACTGTCACAATTAACGATGATATATTAAACATCATATTTATTAATCAAAATCAGTTCTTTAAAATATGTTACAAAAGAGAAACTCACTGAAACAGAAGAATCTGGCACAAAAAGCAAACTGAAAGAGCGGAGGAACCACTCAGTCGATCTTGTTTCTCGTCTTTTTTCTAATATCGGATTAACCCTAAATGTTTTTAAATGTGAGTACCTGGCATTCAACGAATGTTATTAAGTGGCTTGGTATCCATATTTGAAGTACACTCTCTGTGTTCCGTGTAAAAGCTCTTGTTGACATTAAAGAAAAGCTTCAGATAGTTTACGGGAAAGTCGTCGCTAGTCGTGGTAGTTACTCACGTCGAGCACTCTCTTGTCTTTATAGTACATTTTGTGACCACATCGTCTTATTTATGTCTGGCATTTATCCACTGCTCCAGGAAGAAGGTATTAAAATCAGTTCGGGTGATAGTTTCGATATCTGAAGTTCCTATTTTATTTGCCTCGTTCTTACCGTAACCATGTCATTGTTAGTAAATACGGCGCTACGAATATTACTGGGTCATTTGAAAGAGTAAATATTGATTTAACTGATAATGCTGTTTTTTTCTCTAGGTTGTTTCCACCTGTTAATTAGATTGTTTTGCCGTTAGTGATTGTGCATTATATTTGTGTATATTCAAGTTTCTTTATGTTTCTTTTTTCCTAGTACTCCGCTTATGTTTTGTTGTTTTGTAGCGGGTTAAAAATAAATTATTATTATTAATACCGTATAACAAATATAAATTAGTGATATGATCTACATTTACTTATTTTTAATTTTCATTTTAGTGTTAAGTTTTTTTTTCCAATGTGCGTTTGTTATTGATAGTTTTGCAATGTACTATACATGTAAAAATAATTATCTAGTTGTGTTTACAATTTTTACTCCAGATTAGCTTTATAAAGGGGCTTAATCTTATGTGGTAGTAATATACTTCGTATAGGCGGCCCACCGAGTTATGATGTATTTCTATAAAGGTCTTCGACCAATCATTTAGGTTGATCCTTGTATAGATAGCAGCTGAAACTTATTTTTCAGTAATGGTCGCGTGTTATTCTTGTCTTATTGGCCTATACTACTAAGAAATATTTCAACATATGTTCATTTAAAGATATGAAAAATGCCTTTTTTCTTACCAATTTGTTCATTTGAAAACATGAATAACACCTTCTTTTTTTAAATTGCATTAGGTGGGATTGTTTCATTCAGTTCGCCTTAAGGTAGCATGAAATTACGAGACGTCCGGCTGTTTAACTGTGAAGAATTGCTATTGAGCATAGATAATTCCTTGTCTCTACGGTAGAGACGCGATGAAAACGTTGTAGATGGCATTATATTCACAGTATTTCTGTTCACATATTGTATTCACAGTTCATTGTATTCAGTAAAAAAAAACAGAAATGGCACGGTAGAGAAGTACCCTTATGTTTAGTTAGTTAAAGCAGCGTAAACGTAAGTTTCTTTTTACTTGAATTATCCTACAGTAAACAGTGTTTTACAATTTAATTTCTTCCTCAGGTCAACCAAATGATTGCCCGTGGCGAATACGAATTTGAGCAGTTCCAGCGTATTGATATTGACCGTCGTCGTGAAGAGGCTCGATTGGGTGCTGCAAGAAAGCCACGCCTTGTTGAAGAAACTGAACTTCCAGACTGGATGACACGAGATGACGAAGAGTTGGATCGCCTTTGTGATGAAACTGAAATTAAAGCAGAAGGTAGAGGTGAGAGGAAGAAACGTGATATGGACTACAGTGAACATCTATCTGAGAGAGAGTGGCTGAAAGGTAGGGATTCTTTAACACTTTTTCCTGGATGATTTCCAAAAGATTTACAAAATTGTCCTTAGTTTTCTTGTTTTTCGGAATTATGGATTGGTTGGGGAATTAAAAACAATAACCAAGTAAACGGATTTTTTTTAATTAAAAAAAAATTACTAAAATAAATTTTAAAGCTACTCTCAAATGGAAGTTGAAAACTAAACATTTGTCACAATAGTGCACCAACTTATTTGCAGCTTATTCATCAATTTTGCTACCTAAGATTTAAACCATTTTATGTTGACGTAAGAATAGAAAAGGTACATTTAGCTCTGCCTTTTTTCGTGGTGTTGATTGCTTGAATAAGGAGAAAACAAGAAACAATGAAAACTGATGCAAAAATTCTCTTGGAAACCCAGGCAATTGTTTTGTAAACATTGTAAATGGACAACTTTTTGTTGAACTGGGAGGGAACTGGATATCACACTGTGATATCCAGTTAAAGTGTGATATCACTGTGATATCACTGTGATATCCAGTGTGATATCACTGTGATATCCAGTAAAGAAAATAGAAAATAACCTAAGAATGACCCATGAGGAACATTGTAAATGGACAACTTTTTGTTGAACTGGGAGGGAACTGGATATCACACTGTGAGTGGGAGAACTCTCAGGCACCAATAAAAACTTATTCCCTACGCTCAAATAAGGGGGTTGAAGTATTTTTAACAAAAATTCCATGTAATTCCATGTTTTTCAACAAGTAGTATTTTCTTCACAGCTGTTTTGATATTTTTTTAAGTGTTTTACAAGAAGAATTCGATGCAATTATTACAAGTCTATGAATTTAATTGGGACTATGTTGAATCGTCAAGAGTGTTGTTTTCATGTATGTGTAATGAGAAATTTTTCTGAAAAATTTTTCAAGTTCACGTTAAGGTAGCATGAAATTACGAGACGCCCGGCTGTTTAACTGTGAAGAATTGCTATTGAGCATAGATAATTCCTTGTCTCTACGGTAGAGACGCGATGAAAACGTTGTAGATGGCATTATATTCACAGTATTTCTGTTCACATATTGTAATCGCAGTTCATTGTATTCAATAAAAAAAAACAGAAATGGCACGGTAGAGAAGTACCCTTATGTTTAGTTAGTTAAAGCAACGTAAACGTTTAGGCAAAAAATTAGCGTTTTTAATTAACGTTAAAAATTAACGTTTAGGCAAAAAAATAAACGTTTAGGCAAGGATTAGGCAAAAAAATAGTTTCTTGCCTAATCCTTGTGTGCATAAGTAATTATTTATAGTCAATACTACAAAATACATATGGAGGGAAGACATATGGAGTGGTTTAATATCCTAAAAAATTTTCATGATGGGTGTTTTCCTGTCAGATTATATACTCTAATCTTACTCTCCTTCTCTCCTCCCCCTTTTTACAATGACTTCAATTGTGAGGAGGGGGACAGAAAGAATCTTATGCCTCACCCTAGATTTGGACTGGTCGGGAGAAAAATAATAATACCTGGAATATGGCTCTTTATGACGGGACAGAGCACTGTTTTTTATTCTAACTTATCTATTACCGTTACTTGTTGAAAATCAACCAGTTTATTTATCTCATCCTGCAGTGGAATGTGATTACGAAAAATTTTAATAAACTGGTGAAAATAATCGAGAAACTATCAGCTGATGCGAGTTGTCTCATAATGCTAAATTGACTGACGTGTAAATTAGTAGCGCCCAGTTAAGGAGGGGGGGGGGTTACCGTCATCAGATACAATGGATTGTCGTCGACTCTTGTAAGGAGGTTAAACTGAACTATATTGGTTACATCCTTCTATTACTTTTTTTTGTCATTTACCATTTTTTAAGATGTTGTTTTTTGTTTTTTTTTTTTTTATTCACTGATATTCGTTCTCCTTTTTGAATCAGTGTCCTCTGCTTCAGAATTGTCAGTTCATTCATTTAATGTTTTTATTTCATCCTAGCAATTGGGGCTGTTGATGAAAATGCTGCTGGTCAAGAAGACGAAGAAGAAGATGAGCAAGAGGATGGGAAACGTGGTAGAAGAGGCAAAAAACGTCGAAATGATAGTGAAGACGATGAGCCAAGAAAGAAGAAGGGAAAGATTGAAAAGGATGAGCTGGAGACCAATAAAAAGTTAATGAAAAAAATTATGAAGAAGGTTATGGCTTTTACAGATGAGTAAGTTAGTTTTTTCAGAGGTTCTGAGGATTTCTCTGTGGAATGGACAAAAAAGTAATACTAAAGTGCAGCTTTCGCCACATGTTTCATTATCTCGAGGGAACGGGACCCTTCGAGTTTGTCTTAGAGATAACTTCAAAGTACAAGTCTCTTCTGTTATAAAATATTACTTAGTCCATGTTTTATTGTCATATTTTGGTATAAAGGTTTGGTCGTGTACATTTCTTCTTTTTTTTTTTTATTAGCTAAAAATAGTGGTAACTTGCACCGAAAGGACGAGATACTCAGATCATTGAGTCTATCATGACTCATGAGATCTCATGACTCATGAGACTCATAAGATCATGAGTCTAGATACTTAGACTCATTAGTCTAAGATCTATTCTTTCGCCGAGCCAGAATTTTGATTTTACTTAGCCTTTTTCTTGGAGAAGGATTGAACCTTGTTTTTAATAAAAGAAAATTGTCCCCTTTCCACAATTTTCAACTAACACTTAACGTATTTTCAATCTAAATAACTATATACATAAATTTGAAAAAATCTAATTCGGTGGATGGATAGAGGTGAATATCAGCTATGGAATGTTAGCAAAATTGTTGTCTTTCGTTTCTGCATTAAGACCGTTGGAGAGCAAAAATAATAACACCAAAAAAACTGGACAGGGAACGTAAACATTAAGGAAACTGGGAATCAAAAACTAACGACCTTGAAAATTTAATTTATATGATTTCTCATTTCGCACTGCTCTTACTTCTTAAGTAAGCGTGCAAAGAGGCAAGAACAGTTTAAATAAAAAAAAAAAATACTGAGACAGGAAAGCAATACATAAAAGCCAAATATAGTCTGTCAGAGGTCATAATATAGGCAGATGTCTGTCATAAGAGATAGAAATTACACCTTAATATCTTTGAATGGGAATTGCCGCTTCCACCTCCCTGGTAAATCCCCTGGAAAATTCTTTCCATCTCGGATCTCTGGGCCCCTTTTTCAAGGGAGTACTAGTAAGCAAAGGGAAAAGAGATATAGAATGTAAAACAAAGTCCGTATCGAAACGTTTCTAGCACCCACCTAACTTTATAACTAATCTAAGTCTTATTCTGAGTCCACATACCGTCTTTTAAAACAAACATAGGCAAATGTATAAAAGTAGAAGTCCAGCACAACTGGATAGTATAGCAGATGAAGGGTACCTCTAAAAGTCCGTATCGAAACGTTTCTAGCACCCACCTAACTTAATAACTAATCTAAGTCTTATTCTGAGTCCACATACCGTCTTTTAAAACAAACATAGGCAAATGTACTAAAGTAGAAGTCCAGCACAACTAGATAGTATAGCAGATGATGGGCACCTCTAAGGACAATAGTCATTGGTTAAGCTTTTCAAAGCTTAGTATGCAGCTGGGGATAACGGCTAATGTAATGTCTACCACAAAGGTACTTCGTTGTATTTGTATCTTCTATTCACGTTCAAAGTATTGCTTTAGTGAGAGGAGGGCCATCATCCCTTCAGAATCTATATTGTACCTGTGGTCGAAATGTATCTATCTGAATGCAGAGTGACTAGAGGATCTCTCAAAGAAAATAGAAAATACGGACCTAGGAATCTCTTGGACCTAAGAATGACCCATGAGGAAGAACCCCAATAGTTTATATGAAACTATACAATACTGCTCCATCTTTATTATTACTTTGATAACCCATCTGTAACATCCGTTCACTTTATGTAGACCCTATATAAGCTTAGGCACTAATGCGCCGCCTATGGACAATGTCGCCTCTGAAATTCAGTGGCCAGATATAAAGGTTTAACCTGATTTTTCAATTCAGAATTTTTGCTCAATAATGTTTGCACCCTATTTGAGGCGAAGTTCTTGTTTTGCAGCATAAAATCAAAATTGGCACTTTTCTATGGCACCATTTCTTCTGTTACTTAAAAATGAATTATACCTCTTAATTTCTGCTCAAAATTTTCCTCTTGGGCTATTTTACGACCACGTGCTCGATACGATTACCCTCGGTGGGAGGAAGGGAACGTATCTATGGCTGCCTTCTTGAAAAATACTTTCTCGTTTTAGGGGGGGGGGGGGTAAGTATTTAAAAACTCTGATTAAGAGATTTCCGATACTACTTGAATTTAATAGTGTAGTTTCAATCATGACACCCCCTCCCCCTCATTTTTGTCATAAAATATATGCAAAAAAATTACGTCAATAATATTTGATAGTACCGTTAAGCTTGATGAATATTTTTCATGTTTGGAATCAGTGCTTGAAGCAAATGCCTGTGAATTGTACTCTGTTTTGCAACCCGTGGTCTTAGATTTTTTATTTCTTTAGACAAAGTCCTCCCCTTGCCTACCGTTTAATAGCATGAACTGCTTGGTAAGCCCTAACTGTGACTAATTTTTTTTTTTCTTACCTAATTAAAACTTAGCACTACAAACACTTTTTAGCCAAATCAGTTTTAAAAACATATATTTAAAGCTGAGAGTTTGCTATTTTATTATTTTTTATGTAAAAAAACAACAAAAACACTATTAGAATTATTAAGATACCTAATTTTATTTTTAGCATTTCTGATAACGTGTTTATTCCTCTGAAGGCAGGAATTACAGGAAGTGGCAATTTTGTACATTGAATTTTTGTTGCTACCGTTTTTGTAGCTCCTTAAATTATTTAGTTTATTTTTCAATCTAATATGCTCATATCATCTTAAAGCAATTGTAGTAAACATATTTTAATGTATTCTATATAATTACTAATGGTAATTAATATTTTTCTGTTCTTTTTCTTCTAGAGAAGGGCGCCAAATAAGCTTACCATTCCAAAAGCTTCCAACGCGCCGCGAATTGCCTGATTATTATGATGTTATAAAGAAACCGTTGGACATCAAGAAAATCTTGAAAAGGATTGAACTGGACCGGTATGAAACAGTAGAGGATCTTGAAAAGGACTTTTCTCTTCTCTGTCGAAATGCACAAGTGTACAATGAAGAAAATTCCCTCATCTATGCAGACTCAGTTGAGCTTTATAAGGCAAGTGGATATTTTGTTTCAGGGGGAGGGGGTAAATTTCTACGAGATGTTCTTCAGATTAAGATGGTGGGCAGAATTCGCTCGTCATTAGAGGAATGTATTTGGACTAATGCTTGATTGCTTTTATCAACAGGTTTCCTGTTTTGCTTCGACTATGAACTGCATATCGTCTGTAAATAAGAACATACTTTTTCGAATGGTATTTCCTTTTGATTATACTTGACGGGGGCACAAGCCCCCCTCCCTCCTTGCTACGCGCTTTTGAATTGGCCATGGAATTTAGCAAAACTTTGAAGGGTAGATAAGAATGTTAAATTTATATGCATACCAGTGCAGTATGCAGTATGGGTGCTGAAGGGTGACAGCTCTCCTCTTCTTGCAGAAATGTTAGTTTTTAAACTAACCTGAAAATTGTTTTTTCGTCTGTTAAAAAATTGAGCTGAAGCATTAAGTGTGGAGGAGCCTCCTCATATCTAAAAAATGTTTTTAGGTCAAATAGTTAGCTACAAATAAATAGTATAAGGGAGAGGGGAGGGTCTCTAAAAAAAATCCCACCAAACATCGGCAAAAAATCGGCTTTCTGCTAAAAGGCATGCTCCTGCTCAACCAGAAGTGTCCAGTTTTTCACTAGTTTGAAAACCTGTCATTCGAACAAAAAAAATGTCTTAGTGGCAACATTGTATCTATTATTTGACTTATATTACGATTATTTATTGCTAATTTAGGACTTTTCTTCAGTAAAATATGACGTCTTTCACTAATCAATTGTAATATTAAAAGAGCGAGAGAGAATTAACAAGAAACATTTAACTATTAAAAAGAAAAAAAAAAGAAAAAAAACGAGAAAAATCAAGGAGCAAAATATATAAAGTAATTTGCCATTAAGTTCTGGGAGCCTCTGTGCCTAAAATACGTAATAAATTCCTCCACAAAACAACCAAGACAAAAATAGAAAGAGAGGGGAAAAGATTTGATATGAATAAAAATACACAGAGTGGAATTATTATGGAAATACTACTAAGTCTAGCAAATATAAGCTATTTTTACATAAGGATATGACCAAGCAATCAAAAGATATAAATTTACCTAAAACCATCGGGTGGGGTGGGCTGTTGTCTGATCTTTGGTGTAACTAACCTAACACATTCTTTTCAAAATTATTTTATGAGGTTTGACGGTCTAAGTATAGTAATTCTTTGAACACTGAATCTAAGCATATAATAACTTTGAACACCATTCTGAACGTTGGACCGGTTTTTGAAATCCTTGACACAAAAAAAGAATTCTGAGTGGGCTAAGAGTGTTGTTAGGGAAAGAAAAGAGAATTCCGTGCTGGCTAAGAGTGTTGTTCGGGACACAAAAGAGAATTCTGAGTGGGCTAAGAGTGTTGTTCAGGACACAAAAGAGAATTCCGAGTGGGCGAAGAGTGTTATTCGGGACACAAAAGAGAATTCCGTGCTGGCTAAGAGTGTTGTTCGGATCCTAACGTCATCAGCCTCTCTTGCATTATAACAATGAATGACATTGCCAGAAATAGACATATTAGCATAACACATTACAATATTATTGTTCAAAATTAGATACATAGATCTGACAGTTCTAAGAAAAGATAAACCATTTATTGGTAGTTTTAATCCGTTCATAAATTGTCCTAACTTAGGTACTACCACGTTCGTGTGCCGAAACCTGTGTTACGTTATTTCAGGAAATATGAAGAGACTGGAGACAAAGATAAAAACTTACTAGTCCAAACTTAAACACAATAGAATAGATAAGGGTGCATTATTCAAAAATAAATATTACGAAGAATAGAGACACGAAAAATTTATTTTATCTTATGCATAATGCCAATATTACATGTCATTCTGGGTGCTATTATCTCTATATGCTTTTTAAAACTCAAAAAACCATCTGCACATTCTTTTAGATAATTAGTTGCTTCAAATCTGGGAATTTCAAATCCTCCTAATTTAAACCTGTTATCCACGAATGATATGTTTTGACCGACTACATAGCACTATTTGTATTGTGGCAACTTTAAGGTTACTATCTAGACCATCATTATCAGCAATGGTAAGGTGGTAAAGTTCGTGTTCAGTCAAGATAACTCTTCTAAACCCTAACTAGTTTTTATGAAAGATTGGGACGATTTTAGCCCTTTCCAAGCAACTTGGGAATATATCTTCACGGAAATACTTGGTAACCAGGCCATTGTATTCATTACATTCATTCTGGAAATATGCCTTACCACTTTTAATAATGTCTTACCAGGTCAAGAAGCACTATTTGCGAATGATTTGATGGTTTTTTTTTCTGTCGCCGATTTCAAATAAAGTGAGAAATCAGTAGAAAGGGGGGTAAAGGTCCCAGACGACACCCCTGCTGCCACCTACAACTTTTTTTAATGCTGACGGGGCTCCTAATATGGGCATAGAGTCATTAGGGAGAACACGTGGTTAATGGGGTCAATGACCTAAAGTCAGTCATTAATCAAATTGTTTCCGGGCAAAGTTTAATAATGTCTGACAGGTACTTTCAATCATTAATCAAATCGTTTCCAGGCAAAGTTTAATAATGTTTCACAGGTGATGTCAAGGTTAATTGATATGTCATGAAAGGGGAATTAATTTATTGTTTCTAAGGTGAATCATTGATTCAAGACAGGGGAATTAATATGTTGTTTCTAAGGGGACTTATTGATTTACGAAAGGGGAATTAATTGTTGTTTCTAAGGGGAATTATTGATTCAAGAAAGGGGAATTAATTTTATGTTTCTAAGGGAAAGATGGGGAAGAGATATATTGATTACGTAATCGAAGGGAGAGAATTCCCGAGAAATTGATTACATAATCGGTAGAACCCTATAAGGAGCTCGTGACGGAAATCCATTTATGGGCATAGAATGACGTAATCAACTAGGACAAATGGATTTCTGTGAAACTGATTACATAATCGGTAGAACCCTATCAGTAGGTAATGACGAAAATTCATTTAAGGGCATAGAATGACGTAATCAACTAGGACAAATGGATTTCTGAGAAATAGATTACATAATCGGTAGAACCCTATCAGAAGGTCATGACGGGAATTCATTTATGGGCATAGAATGACGTAATCGACTAAGACAATTGGATTTCTGAGAAATTGATTACATAATCGGTAGAACCCTATCAGGAGGTCCTGACGGGAATCCATTTATGGGTATAGAATGACGTAATCAACTAGGACAAATGGATTCCCGAGAAATTGATTACATAATCGGTAGAACCCTATCAGAAGGTCATGACGGGAATTTATTTATGGGCATAGAATGACGTAATCGACTAAGACAAGCAAGTTACTTTCTTAATGTCCCTCCTAAACCCATTTTCCAACTTGAAGTACTTAGCTTTTTCACTCACAACTATACTTTACAGCTTTTTGGATACCTCAACACCAAGAAATACTTTTCAAAGACCATTTCAGAGCAAGTTACTTTATTAATGTCCCTCCTAAACCCATTTTGCAACTTGAAGTACTTATCTTTTTCACCCACAACTATACTTTTACAGCTTTTTGGATACCTCAACACTAAGAAATACTTTTCAAAGACCATTTCAGAGCAAGTTACTTTCTTAATGTCCCTCCTAAACCCATTTTCCAACTTGAAGTACTTATCTTTTTCACCCACAACTATACTTTACAGCTTTTTGGATACCTCAACACCAAGAAATACTTTTAAAAGACCATTTCAGAGCTTGTTACTTTCTTAATATACCTCCTAAACCCAATTTACAAATTTAAGTACATATAGTTTTCACCACAACTAAACTATAAAGCTTTTCGGATACATCAACACCAAGAAATACATTTCAAAGACCATTTCAGAGCAAGTTACTTTCTCAATGTCCCTCCTAAACCCATTTTCCAATTTGAAGTACTTATCTTTTTCACCCACAACTATACTCTACAGCTTTTTGGTTACCTCAACACCAAGAAATACTTTTCAAAGACCATTTCAGAGCAAGTTACTTTCTTAATGTCCCTCCTAAGCCCATTTTCCAACTTGAAGTACTTATCTTTTTCACTCACAACTATACTTTACAGCTTTTTGGTTACCTCACCACCAATAAATACTTTTCAAAGGCCATTTCAGAGCAAGTTACTTTCTTAATGTCCCTCCTAAACCCATTTTGCAACTTGAAGTACTTATCTTTTTCACCCACAACTATACTTTACAGATTTTTGGTTACCTCAACACCAAGAAATACCTTTCAAAAGGCATTTCAGAGCAAGTTACTTTCTTAATGTCCCTCATAAACCCATTTTCCAACTTTAATTACTTATCTTTGTCATCCACAACTATACTTTACAGCTTTTTGGATACCTCAACACCAAGAAATACTTTTCAAAGACCATTTCAGAGCAAGTTACTTTCTTAATGTCCCTCCTAATCCCATTTTGCAACTTGAAGTACTTATCTTTTTCAGCCACAACTATACTTTACAGCTTTTTGAGTGTCACAACACCAAGAAATGCATTTCAAAGACCATTTCAAAGCAAGTTACTTTCTTAATGTTCCTCCTAAACCCATTTTCCAACTTGAAGTACTTATCTTTTTTATCCACAACTATACTTTACAGCTTTTTGGATACCTCAACACCAAGATGTACTTTTCAAAGACCATTTGAAAGCAAGTTACATTCTTAATCTCTCTTCTAAACCCATTATCCAACTTGAAGTACTCATCTTTTTTACGCACAACTGTACTATACAGCTTTTTGGATATCTCAACACCAAGAAATACTTTTCAACGAAACTATTTTATTTCGGACATTTGTTAATGTCCAACAAAAAACCATTTTTCAACTTGAAGTTCAAATGATTTAAGCACAAAGCTAACCTAAACTTAATTAAGTTTGAAACGAAACCGAGTACCCATTTACAAATACACTTACTGAGAACGAAACAAAAATAATTACAAAACTCAGCACATTTTCCAACTTGAAATACTTATCTTTTTCACTCACAACTATACTTTACAGCTTTTTGGATACCTCAACACCAAGAAATACTTTTCAAAGACCATTTCAGAGCACGTTACTTTCTTAATGTCCCTCCTAAACCCATTTTCCAACTTGAAGTACTTATCTTTTTCACCCACAACTATACTTTACAGCTTTTGGACACCTCAAAACCAAGAAACACTTTTCAAACACCATTTCAGAGCAAGTTACTATCTTAATCTACATACTAAACACAGTTTCAAACTGGGATTACTTATCTGTTTAACACACAACTATACTTTACAGCTTTTTGGATACCTCTACGCCAAGAAATACGTTTCGAAGACCATTTCAGAGCAAGTTACTTTCTTAATGCCCCTCCTAAACCCATGTTCCAACTTGATGTACTTATCTTTTTCATCTACAACTATACTTTCAAGCTTTGGATACATAAACCCCAAGAAATACTTTTCAAAGACCATTTCAGAGCAAGTTACTTTCTTAGTATCCATCCTAAACCCATTTTGCAACTTGAAGTACTTATATTTTTCACCCACATCTATACTTTACAGCTTTTTGGATACCTCAACACCAAGAAATACCTTTCAAAAGGCATTTCAGAGCAAGTTACTTTCTTAATGTCCCTCAAACCCATTTTCCAACTTGAAGTACTTATATTTTTCATCCACAACTATACTTTACAGCTTTTTGGATACCTCAACACCAAGAAATACCTTTCAAAGACCATTTCAGAGCAAGTTACTTTCTTAATGTCACTCCTAAACCCATTTTCCAACTTGAAGTACTTATCTTTTTCACTCATAACTATACTTTACAGCTTTTTGAATTTCACAACACCAAGAAATACTTTTCAAAGACCATTTCAGAGCAAGTTACTTTCTTAATGTTCCTCCTAAACCCATTTTCCAACTTGAAGTACTTATCTTTTTCACCCACAACTATACTTTACAGCTTTTTGGATCCCTCAACACCAAGAAATACTTTTCAAAGACCATTTCAGAGCAAGTTACTTTCTTAATGTCCCTCCTAAACACATTTTCCAACTTGAAGTACTTATCTTTTTCATGCACAACAATACTTTAAAGCTTTTTGGATAAATCAACACAAAGAAATACCTTTCAAAGACAATTTAAGAGCAAGTTACTTTCTTATTGGCCCTCCTAAACCTATTTTGCAAGTTGAAGTACTTTTATATTTTACACTCAACTATACTTCAATCCGTTTTGGATAGCTCAAAACAAAGAAATACTTTTCAAAGACCATTTTAGAGCACGCTACTTTACTAATGTGACTCCTAAACCCGGTTTCCAGCATGAAGATCTTATAATGCTATTACAAATCAATAATGTAGATATTAGCTGATAAATAATATACAATATATACTTTTAAAATACCATGTCTGAGCTATTTACTTTATTATAGTCCCTCCTAAACCCATTTTCCAACTTGAAGTACTTATCTTTTTCACCCATAACTATACTTTACAGCTTTTTGAATACTCCAACACCAAGTAATACTTTTCAAAGTCATTTCAGAACAAGTTCTTTTCTTAATATGCTTCTTAAACCAATTTTAAAAATTCTAAATTTTTCCATAGTAGATAAAAAAAGCTGTATCACAGCTGTGAATATTTTCTCGAAAGATAAGCAGTTCTATTTCAATTTTAAATTTTCTCAATGAAGTGAAGAAAAGTTCAAGTTGTCTTCTGAATTTTCTCAATGAAAAAGAAATTAGTTTTTATTCAATTTTATTTTTCCAAATAATATAAAAATTTTCCACTTTAGTTCAGATTTTTCTCAAAGGGATGAAAAATTTAAAATACTGTTCCAAATTTTCTCAACGAAGTGAAGAAAAGTTCAAGTTCTCTTCTGAACTTTACCAAAGAACACACTTCAATTCTAATTTCTCCAGAGAAAACAAAAATCTTCCACTTCAGTTCTTTATTTCACAAAGACATAAAGAAATTTAAAGTTCAATTGTAATTTTTCGGAGGAAGATAGAAAAAGTACTTGTGAATATTTTCACGGAAGATAAAAAGTTCTAGTTCAATTTAAAATTTTCTCAACGAAGTCAATGAAAGTTCAATTTCTCTTCTGAATTTTCTCAATGAAAAAGAAATTAGTTATTGATCATTTCTCTTTTTCCAAATAATATAAAAATTTTTCACTTTAATTCAGATCTGTCTCGAAGAGATGAAAAATTTAAAACACTGTTCCAAATTTTTCACAGAAGATAAAAAAGTTCATGTTCTCTTCGGAATTTTACCAAAGAACACACTTGAATTCTAATTTCTCCAGAGAAAACGAAAATCTTCCACTTCATTTCTTTATTTCACAAAGATATAAAGAAATTTAAAGTTCAATTCTAAATTTTTCGTTGGAAGATAGAAAAAGTAATACCATACTTGTGTATATTTTCAGGTAAGATATAAATTTCTAGTTCAATTTAATGTGTTCTCAACGAAGTGAAGAAAAGTTCATGTTCTCTTCTGAACTTTACCAAAGAACACACTTAAATTCTAATTTCTCCAGAGAAAACAAAAATCTTCCACTTCAGTTCTTTATTTCACAAAGACATAAAGAACTTTAAAGTTCAATTCTAATTTTTTGGTGGAAGATAGAAAAAGTGATACCATACTTGTGAATATTTTCACGGAAGATAAAAAGTTCTAGGTCAATTTTAAATTTTCTCAACGAAGTGAAGAATAGTTCAAGTTCTCTTCTGAACTTTAGCAAAGAAAACACTTCAATTCTAATTTCTCAAGAGAAAACAAAAATCTTCCACTCCAGTTCTTTATTTCACAAAGACATAAAGAAATTTAAAGTTCAATTCTAATTTTTCAATGGTAGATAGAAAAAGTAATACCATACTTGTGAATATTTTCACGGAAGATAAAAAGTTCTAGTTCAATTTAAAATTTTATCAATGAAGTCAACGAAAATTCAAGTTCTCTTCTGAATTTTCTCAATGAAAAAGAAATTAGTCATTGATGATTTCTATTTTTCAAAATAATATAAAAATTTTCCGCTTTAGTTCAGATCTGTCTCGAAGAGATGAAAAATTTAAAATACTGTTCCAAATTTTTCCCAGAAGATTATAAAGTTAAAGTTCTCTTTTGCATTTTAACAAAGAACACAATTCAATTCTAATTTCTCCAGAGAAAATAAAAATCTTCCACTTCAGTTCTTTATTTCACAAAGACATAAAGAAATTTAAAGTTCTATTCTAAATTTTTCGGTGGAAGATAGAAAAAGTAATACCATACTTGTGAATATTTTCCATGAAGATAAAAAGTTCTAGTTCAATTTAAAATTTTCTCAACGAAGTGAAGAAAAGTTCAAGTTCTCTTCTGAACTTTACCAAAGAACACACTTCAATTCTAATTTCTCCAGAGAAAACAAAAATCTTGCACTTCAGTTCTTAATTTCACAAAGAGATAAAGAAATTTAAAGTTCATTTCTAATTTTTCGGTGGAAGATAGAAAAAGTATTACCATACTTGTGAATATTTTCATGGAGGATAAAAAGTTCTAGTTCAATTTAAAATTTTCTCAACGAAGTTAAAGAGAGTTCAAGTTCTCTTTTGAATTTTCTCAATGAATAAGAAATTAGTCATTGATCATTTCTATTTTTCCAAATAATATAAAAATTTTCCACTTTAGTTCAGATCTGTCTCGAAGAGATGAAAAATTTAAAATACTGTTCCAAATTTTTCACAGAAGATAAAAAAGTTCAAGTTCTCTTCGGAATTTTACCAAAGAACACACTTCAATTTTAATTTCTCCAGAGAAAACAAAAATCTTCCACTTCAGTTCTTTATTTCACAAAGGCATAAAGAAATTTAAAGTTCAATTCTAAATCTTTCGGTGGAAGATAGAAAAAGTAATACCATATTTGTGTATATATTCCCGAAAGATATAAAGTTCTAGTCCATTTTAAAATTTTCTCAACGAAGTGAAGAAAAGTTCAAGTTCTCTTCTGAACTTTACCAAAGAACACACTTCAATTATAATTTCTCCAGAGAAAACAAAAATCTTCCACTTCAGTTCTTTATTTCACAAAGACATAAAGAAATTTAAAGTCCAATTCTAATTTTTCGATGGAAGATAGAAAAAGTAATACCATACTTGTGAATATTTTCACGGAAGATAAAACGTTCTAGTTCAATTTTAAATTTTCTCAGCGAAGTGAAGAATAGTTCAAGTTCTCTTCTGAACTTTACCAAAGAACACACTTCAATTCAAATTTCTTCAGAGAAAACAAAAATCTTCCACTTCAGTTCTTTATTTCACAAAGACATAAAGAAATTTAAAGTTCAATTCTAATTTTTCGATGGAAGATAGAAAAAGTAATACCATACTTGTGAATATTTTCACGGAAGATAAAAAGTTCTAGTTCAATTTTAAATTTTCTCGACGAAGTCAAGGAAAGTTCAAGTTCTCTTCTGAATTTTCTCAATGAAAAAGAAATTAGTCATTGATCATTTCTATTTTTCCAAATAATATAAAAATTTTCCACTTTAGTTCAGATCTGTCTCGAAGAGATGAAAAATCTAAAATACTGTTCCAAATTTTCTCAACGAAGCGTAGAAAAGTTTAAGTTCTCTTCTGAACTTTACCAAAGAACACACTTCAATTCTAATTTATCCAGAGAAAACTAAAATCTTCCACTTCAGTTCTTTATTTCACCAAGACAAAGAAATTTAAAGTTCAATTCTAATTTTTCGGTGGACGATCGAAAAAGTAATACCATACTTGTGAATATTTTCACGGAAGTAAAAAGTTCTAGTTCAATTTAAAATTTTCTCAACGAAGTCAAGGAAAGTTCAAGTTCTTTTCTGAATTTTCTCTATGAAAAAGACATTAGTTATTGATCATATCTATTTTTCCAAATAATATAAAAATTTTCCACTTTACTTCCGATCTGTCTCATAGAGATGAAAAATTTAAAATACTGTTCCAAATTTGTTACAGAAGATAAAAAAGTTCAAGTTCTCTTCTGAACTTTACCAAAGAACACAATTCAATTCTAATTTCTCCAGAGAAAACAAAAATCTTCCACTTCAGTTCTTTATTTCACAAAGACATAAAGAAATTTAAAGTTCAATTCTAAATTTTTCGGTGGAAAATAGAACAAGTAATACCATACTTGTGAATATTTTCCCGAAAGATAAAAAGTTCTAGTTCATTTTAAAATTTTCTCAACGAAGTGAAGAAAAGTTCAAGTTCTCTTCTGAACTTTACCAAAGAACACACTTCAATTCTAATTTCTCCAGAGAAAACAAAAATCTTCCACTTCAGTTCTTTATTTCACAAAGACATAAAGAAATTTAAAGTTCAATTCTAATTTTTCGGTGGAAGATAGACAAAGTAATACCATACTTGTGAATATTTTCACGGAAGATAAAAATTTCTAGTTCAATTTAAAATTTTCTCAACGAAGTCAAGGAAAGTTCAACTTCTCTTCTGAACTTTACCAAAGAACACACTTCAATTCTAATTTCTTCAGAGAAAACAAAAATCTTCCACTTAATTTCTTTATTTCACAATGACATAAAGAAATTTAAAGTTCAATTCAAAATTTTTCGGTGGGAGATAGAAAAATTAATACCATACTTGTGATTATTTTCACGGAAGATAGAAAGTTCTAGTTCAATTTAAAATTTTCTCAATGAAGTGAAGAAAAGTTCATGTTCTCAACTGAATTTTACCAAAGAACACAATTCAGTTCTAATTTCTACAGAGAAAATAAAAATCTTCCAATTAAGTTCTTTATTTCACAAAGAAATTTAATGTTCAATTCTAAATTTTTCAGTGGAAGATATAAAAAGTAATACCATACTTGTGAATATTTTCCCGGAAGATAAAAAGTTCTAGTTCAATTTAAAATTTTCTCAACGAAGTGAAGAAAAGTTCAAGTTCTCTTCTGAATTTTACTAAAGAACACAATTCATTTCTAATTTCACCAGAGAAAATAAAAATCTTCCACTTTAGTTCTTTATTTCACAAAAGACATAAAAAAATTTAAAGTTCAATTCTAAATTTTTCGGTGGAAGATAGAAAAAGTAATACCATACTTGTGAATATTTTCCCTGAAGATAAAAAGTTCTAGTTCAATTTAAAATTTTCTCAACGAAGTGAAGAAAAGTTCAAGTTCTCTTCTGAACTTTACCAAAGAACACATTTCAATTCTAATTTCTCCAGAGAAAATAAAAATCTTCCACTTCAATTTTAAGTTCCCCAAAGAAATAAAGAAATTAAAAGTTCTATTCTAAATTTTTAGATGGAAGATAGAAAAAGTAATACTATGACTGCGATTGTTTTCCATGAAGATCAAAAGTTTCACTTTATTTATAATTTTTCTTAAATTTAGTTCTGATTTTTCTCAAAGAGATGAAAAATTTAAAGTTCTGTTCCAAATTTTTCATAGAAGATATGAAAGTTATACATTGATTGTGAATATTCAACATGAAGATATGGAACTCCACTTTAATTCTGAGTTTTCTCAAAGAAGTGCAAATTGTTCAAGTTCTCTTCTGAATTTTCTTAAAGAAGAGAAAAAAGTTAACTCAATTATGAATTTTACCAATTAAAATCAAAAAACCTTCCACTTCAGTTCTTAATTTCTCAAAGACATAAAAAATTTAAAGTTCAGTTCTAAATTTTTATGTTGAATATAGGAAAAGTTATACTATGATTGTGATTATTTTCCAGTGAAGATAAAAAGTTTCACTTTAATTCTAATTTTCTTAAGTTCACTTCCGATTTTTTGCAAAGAGAGGAAAAATTTAAAGTTCTGTTCCAAATTTTTCATAGAAGATAGAAAAAGTTATACATTGATTTGAATGAACGAGTCATATTTCGGTTTTCTCAAAAGAAAAGCCGATACGTTAGTAATCCCTGAAATAAACCTTGAACCACTTTCCCAGTCATCTAATCAAACACGTGAACAACCCCTTAGGTCTCAAAGGGTGTCTGCAAGAAATGCCTTAATTAAAATTCGAAATAAAATGACATAGTTTTACAACTTATTTAATTGCTGGTTCGTTTTGTTTTTTCGAGCGAATGAATTGATTCCTTTGCTTTTTCAGTTGTTTGCTAGTATCTGTCGATGGGAGTTCATTTTTTTTGTATTTTGTGCAAATCGCGGATATTGGCGAATAACTCGCTTTTATGGTTTTTAGGTAGTTGGTTTTAATTCTTTTCATTTTTGGCTTTCATTTATACATTTTTTTATTTTTTGCTGAAGAAAAGGGGAGCTTGTCATTTAGAAATATTTGATTTGTTTTTGCAGTATCTTCACTTGGCCAGTAGAAGACTTATTTTTGTTCGTTTTTCTTTCTTTATGTTATGTTAGACCAATTTGGTTTAAGAAATTATCTTGATTTGAATATTCGACATAAGGAGCATCACTTTAATTCTGAGTTTTCTCGAAGAAGTGCAAAATGCTCAAGTTCTCTTCTGAATTTTCTTAAAGAAGTGAAAAAAGTTAGCTCAATTCTGAATTTTACCAATGAAAATGAAAAAGCCTCCACTTCAGTTCTTAATTCCTCAAAGACATAAAAAATTCAAAGTTCTCTTCTAATTTTTCCAAGAAAATAAAAAGGCTCCACTTCAGTTCTGTTTTTTTTCTCAAACAGATGAAAAATTTAAAGTTCTATTCTAATTTTTAATTAAATTTTAGCTCCTTTGTCTTATGGATTTACCCATCAAATTTTTAAATTAGAAAATGAGTGACTTGTTCTATTATTAAAGACTCGTTCAAACTCGTTCATCTAACCTCCAAAACAATAGGTTAGTTTAGGTATAAATAAATATTAATAAATAAATAGAAAATTTTATACTTTTTTATGTTTGTTTTGTTTAGGTTAACTTATCATGAGCGCTCATGATAAGTTAACCTAACCTTTTCCGGCGAGTATGGTTAGGCTAGATTAAGTTAGGTTAGATTAGGTTAGGTTAAGTTATATTAGGTTAGCCCACGTACGCTTCACTTATGTTAGCCTAGGTTAGGTGAAAGACAGGCAAAAAGGTAGGTGTATGATTAGGTTAGGTTAGGTTAAGTTAGGTTAGGTTAGGTTCGGCTAGGTTAGCCTACGTACGCGCGCGACCGTAGGCTAATCTAACCTAACCTAACTTAATCTAACCTAACCTAATCATACACCTAACTTTTTGCCTGTCTCTCACCTAACGTAACCTAACCTAAGTGAAGCGTACGTGGGCTAACCTAACCTAAATTAACCTAATCGAACCTAACTTAATCTAGCGTAACCGAACCATACGCATTGGAAAAGTTTAGGTTAAAATAACATGAACTCGCAGGATAAATTAAACTAAAATAGACTAAATTAAACGTGTATATATGTTTATATTTATCTATTAATATTTATTTATACCTAACCTATTGTTTTGGAGGTTAGATGAACGAGTTTGAATGATTGTGTTTAATAATAGAACGAGTCAATCATTTTCTAATTTAAAAATTTTATGGGTAAATCCATAAGACAAAGGAGCCAACATTTAATTTAAAATTAGAAAAGAACTTTAAATTTTTCATCTCTTTGAGAAAAAAAACCAGAACTGAAGTGGAGCCTTTTTATTTTCTTGGAAACATTAAAAGAGAACTTTGAATTTTTTATGTCTTTGTGGAATTAAGAACTGAAGTGGAAGCTTTTTCATTTTCATTGGTAAAATTCAGAATTGAGCTAACTTTTTTCACTTCTTTAAGAAAATTCAGAAGAGAACTTGAACATTTTGCACTTCTTCGAGAAAACTCAGAATTAAAGTGATGCTCCTTATCTTCATGTCGAATATTCAAATCAATGTATAAATTTTTCTATCTTCTATGAAAAATTTGGAACAGAACTTTAAATTTTTCATCTCTTTACAAAAAATCGGAACTGAATTTAAGAAAATTAGAATTAAAGTGAAACTTTTTATCTTCACTGGAAAATAATCACAATCATACTATAACTTTTCCTATCTTCTACGGAAAAATTTAGAACTAGATTTTAAATTTTTTATGTCTTTGAGGTATTAATAACTGAGGTGGAAAGTTTTTTTTATTTTCATTTCTAAAATTCATAATTGAGTTAAATTTTTTATATTCTTTAATAAAATTCAGAAGAGAACTTGAACAATTTGCACTTCTTCGAGAAAACTCATAATTAAATTGTAGTTAATTATCTTCATGTTGAATATTAACAATCAATGTATAAATTTTTCTATATTCTATGAACAATTTGGAACAGAACTTTAAATTTTTTATCTCTTTGAGAAAAATCAGAACTGAATTTAAGAAAAATTATAAATTAAGTGAAACTTTTGATCTTCATGGAAAACAATCAAAGTCATAGTATTACTTTTTCTATCTTCCATCTGAAAATTTAGAATAGAACTTTAAATTTCTTTATTTCTTTGGGGAACTTAAAACTGAAGTGGAAGATTTTTGTTTTCTCTGGAGAAATTAGAATTGAAGTGTGTTCTTTGGTAAAGTTAAGAAGAGAACTTGAACTTTTCTTCACTTCGTTGAGAAAATTTTAAATTGAAATATAACTTTTTATCTTCCGTGAAAATATTCAAAAGTATGGTATTACTTTTTCTATCTTCCACTGAAAAATTTAGAATTGAACTTTAAATTTCTTTGTCTTTTGTGAAATAAAGAACTGAAGTGGAAGATTTTTATTTTCTCTGGAGAAATTAGAAGTGAATTGTGTTCTTTAGTAAAATTCAGAAGAGAACTTGAACTTTTCTTCACTTCATTGAGAAATTTTTAAGTTTAACTAGAACTTTTTATCTTCCGGGAAAGTATTCACAAGTAGGGTATTACTTTTTCTATCTTCCACCGAAAAATTTAGAATTGAACTTTAAATTTCTTTGTCTTTGTGAAAAAAAGAACTGAAGTGGAAGATTTTTGTTTTCTCGGTAGAAATTAGAATTGAATTGTGTTCCTTGGTAAAATTCAGAAAAGAACTGGAACTTTTCTTCAATTCATTGAGAAAATTCTATATTGAACTATGAATTTTTATCTTTTGCGAAAATGATCCCATTTATGGAAATAATTTTTCTTTTTCCCACCAAAAAATTTTGAATGGAAATTTAAGCTTCCTTATATCATTGTGAAAAGATGAAGTGAAGTTGAAGATTTCTGTTTTATCTGGAGAAATTAGAAATGAAGTGTGTTCTTTGGGAAAATTCAGAAGAGAACTTGAACTTTTCTTCACTTCGTTGAGAAAATTTTAAATTGAACTAGAACTTTTTATCTTCCGGGAAAATATTCACAAGTATGGTATTACTTTTTTCTATCTTCCACCGAAAAATTTAGAATTGAACTTTAAATTTCTTTATGTCTTTGTGAAATAAAGAACTGAAGTGGAAGATTTTTGTTGTCTCTGGAGAAATTAGAATTGAAGTTTGTTTTTTGGTAAAGTTCAGAAGATAACTTGAACTTTCCTTGACTTCGTTGAGAAAATTTAAAATTCAACTAGAACTTTTTATCTTCCGTGAAAATATTCACAAGTATGGTATTACTTTTTTCTATCTTCCACCGAAAAATTAGAATTGAACTTTAAATTTCTTTATGTCTTTGTGAAATAAAGAACTGAAGTGGAAGATTTTTGTTTTCTCTGGAGAAATTATAATTGAAGTGTTCTTTGGTAAAGTTCAGAAGAGAACTTGAACTTTTCTTCACTTCGTTGAGAAAATTTTAAATTGAACTAGAACTTTTTATCTTCCGGGAAAATATTCACAACTATGGTATTACTTTTTCTATCTTCCAACGAAAAATTTAGAATTGAACTTTAATTTCTTTATGTCTTTGTGAAATAAAGAACTTAAGTGGAAGATTTTTATTTTCTCTGGAGAAATTAGAATTGAATTGTGTTCTTTGGTAAAATTCCGAAGAGAACTTGAACTTTTTTATCTTCTGTGAAAAATTTGGAACAGTGTTTTAAATTTTTCATCTCTTCGAGACAGATCTGAACTAAAGTAGAAAATTTTTATATTATTTGGAAAAAAAAAGAAATGATCAATGACTAATTTCTTTTTCATTGAGAAAATTCAGAAGAGAACTTGAACTGTCCTTGACTTCGTTGAGAAAATTTTAAATTGAACTAGAACTTTTTATCTTCCGTGAAAATATTTACAAGTATGGTATTAATTTTTCTATCTTCTACCGAAAAATTAGAATTGAACTTTAAATTTCTTTATGTCTTTGTGAAATAAAGAACTTAAGTGGAAGATTTTTTTTTTCTCTGGAGAAATTATAATTGAAGTGTGTTCTTTGGTTAAGTTCAGAAGAGAACTTGAAATTTTATTCACTTCGTTGAGAAAATTTGGATCAGTATTTTAAATTTTTCATCTCTTCGAGACAGATCTGAAATAAAGTGCAAAATTTTTATATTATTTGGAAAAATAGAAATGATCAATGACTAATTTTTTTTTCATTGAGAAAATTCAGAAGAGAACTTGAACTTTCCTTGACTTAGTTGAGAAAATTTTAAATTGAACTAGAATTTTTTATCTTCTGTTAAAATATTCACAAGTATGGTATTACTTTTTCTATCTTCTATCGAAAAATTAGAATTGAACTTTAAATTTCTTTATGTCTTTGTGAAATAAAGAACTAAAGTGGAAGATTTTTGTTTTCTCTGGAGAAATTAGAATTGAAGTGTGTTCTTTGGTAAAGTTCAGAAGAGAACTTGAACTATTCTTCACTTCGTTGAGAAAATTTTAAATTGAACTAGAACTTTTTATCTTACGGGAAAATATTAACAAGTATGGTATTACTTTTTCTATCTTCCATCGAAAAATTAGAATTGAACTTTAAATTTCTTTATGTCTTGTGAAATAAAGAACTGAAGTGGAAGATTTTTGTTTTCTCTGGAGAAATTAGAATTGAAGTGTGTTCTTTGGTAAAGTTCAGAAGAGAACTTGAACTTTTATTCACTTCGTTGAGAAAATTTTAAAATGGAGTAGAACATTTTATCTTTCGGGAAAATATTCACAAGTGTGGTATTACTTTTTTTTATCTTTCACGGAAAAATTTAGAATTGAACTTAAAATTTCTTTGTCTTTGTGAAATAAAGAACTAAAGTGGAAGATTTTTATTTTCTCTAGATAAATTAGAATTGAATTGTATCCTTTGGTAAAATTCTGAAGAGAACTTTTTTATCTTCTTTGAAAAATTTGGAACAGTATTTTAAATTTTTCATCTCATCGAGACAGATCTGTACTAAAGTGGAAAATTTTTATATTATTTGGAAAAATAGATATAATCAATGACTAATTTCTTTTTCATTGAGAAAATTCAGAAGAGATCTGGAACTTTCTTTGACTTCGTTGAGAAAATTTTAAATTGAACTAGAACTTTTTATCTTCCGTGAAAATATTCACAAGTATGGTATTACTTTTTCTATCTTCCTCCGAAAAATTAGAATTGAACTTTAAATTTCTTTATGTCTTTGTGAAATAAAGAACTGAAGTGGAAGATTTTTGTTTTCTCTGGAGAAATTAGAATTGAAGTGTGTTCTTTGGTAAAGTTCAGAAGAGAACTTGAACTTTTCTTCACTTCGTTGAGAAAATTTGGAACAGTATTTTAAATTTTTCACCCCTTTGAGAAAAATCTGAACTAAAGTGGAAAATTTTTATATTATTTGGAAAAATAGAATTGAATAAAAACTAATTTCTTTTTCATTGAGAAAATTCAGAAGAAAACTTGAACTTTTCTTCACTTCATTGAGAAAATTAAAAATTGAAATAGAACTGCTTATCTTTCGAGAAAATATTCACAGCTATGATATAGCTTTTTCTATCTACTATGGAAAAATTTAGAATTTGTAAAATTGGTTTAAGAAGCATATTAAGAAAAGAACTTGTTCTGAAATGCCTTTGAAAAGTATTGCTTGGTGGTAGAGCATCCAAAAAGCTGTAAAGTATAGTTGTGGGTTAAAAATATAAGTATTTCAATTTGGAAAATGGGTATAGGATGGTCATTAAGACAGTAGTTTCCTCTTAACTTGTTTTTCAAAGTTGTTTCTTGGTTTTGAAGGAACAAACCAGATTTAAAGTATAGGTTTGGAAGTTAAAGATACGTATGTCAAGTTGTGACATTGGGTGAGGATGGACATTAGTTAAGTTTCGATTTCTGTAATTGGATTCTTCTACTATTGCCGTTTTTTGTGTTAACCAAAAATATAAACATTATGTAATTGGGTGAACAACATTTTTAAATAAAGTTGGAAAATGGGTTTAGTAGGGCTATTAAGAAAGTAAGTTGCTCTGAAATGGTCTTTGAAAGGTATTTCATGATGTTGAGGTATCCAAAAAACTGTAAAGTATAGTTGAGTGTAAAACAAATAAGTACTTCAAGTTGGAAAATGGGTTTAGGAGGAACAAAAAGAAAGTAACTTGCTTTGAAATGGTCTTTGAAAAGTATTTCTTGGTTTTGGGACACTCAAAAAGCTGTAAAGTATAGTTGTGGGTGAAAAAGATAAGTACTTCAAGTTGGAAAATGGGTTTAGGAGGGACATTAAGAAAGTAACTTGCTCTGAAATGGTCTTTGAAAGGTGTTTCTTGGTGTTGAGGTATCCAAAAAGCTGTAAAGTATAGTTCTGGATGAAAAAGATAAGTACTTAAAGTTGCAAAATGGGTTTATGAGGGATATTAAGAATGGAACTTGCTCTGAAATGTCTTTTGAAAAGTATGCATTTGTTTGGAGTTAACAATCAATAAGTAAATGAGATTTTGGTGTGACCCACAGAAGTACTTAAAGTTGGAAAAGTGGTGTAGGAGGGACATAATGATTATTGCGTGCACTGAATTTTACTTTTGAGTAGCGTATATTTTCGTTTAATATATCGACAATAAGTTAAGTGTAGTTGTGGTTGAAAAAGATACGTACTTCAAGTTGGAAAATGGGTGTAGGAGGGACATTAAGAAATTAACTTAGTCTGAAATGGTCATTGAAAGGTATATATTGGTGTTGCGGTAACCAAAAAGCTGTAAAGTATAATTGTGGGTGAAAAAGATAAGTACTTCAAGTTGGAAAATGGGTTTAGGAGGGACATTAAGAAAGTAACTTGCTCTGAAATGGTCTTTGATAAGTATTTCTTGGTGTTGAGGTATCCAAAAGCTGTAAAGTATAGTTGTGGGTGAAAAAGATAAGTACTTCAAGTTGCAAAATGGGTTTAGGAGGAACATTAAGAAAGTAACTTGCTCTGAAATGGTCTTTGAAAAGTATTTCCTGGTGTTTGGAACCTCAAAAAGCTGTAAAGTATAGTTGTGGGTGAAAAAGATAAGTACTTCAAGTTGCAAAATGGGTTTAGGAGGGACATTAAGAAAGTAACTTGCTCTGAAATGGTCTTTGAAAGGTATTTCTTGGTGTTGAGGTATCCAAAAAGCTGTAAAGTATAGTTGTGAGTGAAAAATATAAGTACTTCAAGTTGGAAAATGGGTTTAGGAGGGACATTAAGAATGTAACTTGCTCTGAAATGGTCTTTGAAAAGTATTTCTTGGTGTTGAGGTATACAAAAAGCTGTAAAGTATAGTTGTGGGTGAAAAAGATAAGTACTTCAAGTTGGAAAATGGGTTTAGGAGGGACATTAAGAAAGTAACTTGCTCTGAAATGGTCTTTGAAAAGTATTTCTTGGTGTTGAGGTATAGAAAAAGCTGTAAAGTATAGGTGTGGGTGAAAAAGATAAGTACTTCAAGTTTGTAAATGTGTTTAGGAGGGACATTAAGACATTAGTTTGCTCCGAAATGGTCTTTGAAAAGTATTTCTTGGTGTTGAGGTAACAAAAAAGCTGTTAAGGTATAGTTGAGGGTGAAAAAGATAAGTACTTCAAGTTGCAAAATGGGTTTAGGAGGGAGATTAAGAAAGTAACTTGCTCTGAAATGGTCTTTGAAAAGTATTTCTTGTTGTTGAGGTATGTAAAAAGCTGTAAAGTACAGTTTTGGGTGAATATGGTAATTACTTCAAGTGGTAAAATGTATTTAGGAGGGACATTAAGAAAGTAACTTGCTTGTCTTAGTCGATTACGTCATTCTATGCCCATAAATGAATTCCCGTCTTGACCTTCTGATAGGGTTCTACCGATTATGTAATCAATTTCTCAGAAATCCATTTGTTTTAGTTGATTACGTCATTCTATGCCCATAAATGGATTCTCGTCAGGACCTCCTGATAGGGTTCTACCGATTATGTAATCAATTTCTCAGAAATCCAATTGTCTTAGTCGATTACGTCATTCTATGCCCATAAATGAATTCCCGTCATGACCTTCTGATAGGATTCTACCGATTATGTAATCAATTTCTCAGAAATCCATTTGTCCTAGTTGATTACGTCATTCTATGCCCATAAATGGATTCCCTTCACGAGCTCCTTATAGGGTTCTACCGATTATGTAATCAATTTCTCGGGAATTCTCTCCCTTCGATAATCAATATATCTCTTCCCCACCTTCACCTTAGAAACAACAAATTAATTCCCCTTTCTTGTATCAATAATTCCCCTTAGAAACAAAAATTAATTCCCCCTTCTTGAATCAATAATTCACCTTATAAACAACAAATTAATTCCCCTTTCGTGACATATCAATCAATCTTGACATCACCTGTCAGACATTATTAAACTTCGCCTGGAAACAATTTGATTAATGATTGACAGTACCTGTCAGACATTATTAAACTTTGCCCGGAAACAATTTGATTAATGACTGACTTTAGGTCATTGATCCCATTAACCACGTGTTCTCCCTAATGACTCTATGCCCATATTAGGAGCCCCGTCAGCATTAAAAAAAAGTTGTAGGTGGCAGCAGGGGTGTCGTCTGGGACCTTTACCCCCCTTTCTACTGAAATCGGCTTTTCTAAATACATACTTCTAACTCACCATCATCGGTCCAGCTGAAGTTTTGATTTACTCTTGGCTACCTTTGAGAAATAATCACCAATCCCTCTTTTGGATCCTTCTTTCTATTTAGGATCGTTTCCCAGATTATTTGCCTAGATGGGTTGCCTTCAGCCATTTAGAACTGCATTTTGTAACAATCTCTCTTCGCTTTCCTAAGAATTTTATGACAATCTGTTTGCTTTAAAAACATTGTATAGAATGCGTTATAAAGTTATAAAATTTTGGATCTCTTGAATAGAAATTCAAGTCTTTTCAAATAAAAAACCGACCTATGATCTTTCTATTGCAAAGAAGAGAAATTTTATGAAAATTTCTATAATTTTAAGTTTTATAACTTTTATAACTTTAAATTTTATAATAACAAAATTTATAACTCTGTATAGTTTAAAAAACTTTTTTACAGAAATATCCCTTTAAAAACTGACGAAATTATCCTTGTTTACCACCGTTACGCACGTTAAATTAACATTTTAAGCAACATAATATGAACAGCTTTCAAACCTTTCTTTAATACTTATGATACCCTTTAAGAACTAGGGCATATACTTGTCAGACGATCTTTCAACCTACAAAGGCGGATCTAGAGCAAAATCTTTGGAGGGGGGAATGTGACAAGGGTGCCAATAATTGACCAAATCGACCAGTTAAAAAAAGGAGTGAAAAAACACGGAACAAAGGCGCCAGAAAAAATCTTGGGGTCTGTGGAAGGGCCCCCTCGAATCCCCCAGTATCAGTCTATACGTAGTATGATAATTAAGAATCACTTTTGTCCTTTGATAAGACCATGGAACTTCATCTTTTGCTCATTAGTAAAAGAATGCTAAAATTCATGAGATTTAATTTAAAAAAATAATAACCATATTAATCTAAATAAAGGCATTAAAACATAGAAAATCCTATATAAATATCGTTTTTAGTATGATTAAAAAAAAAAAAATAAGTTTTTTAAACTGAAAGTAAGGAGCGACATTAAAACTTAAAACGAACAGAAATTATTCCGTATATGAAAGGTTTTTTTTATTGTTTTAAAAAAAAGTTGTGAGACAGGGTCAAACTTTAGCGTAAAGAGCAAGGCGTTGAGGAGGGGACAGTCCCTTTCATATAGGGAATAATTTCTGTTCATTTTAAGTTTTAATGTCGCTCCTTACTTTCAGTTTAAAAAACTTGTTTTTTTTAATTTAATTTCTGATCGTTTTTTAGTTAATACAGCTTTTATTTTGGTTCACCGTCATTGAATAAGTAAACAATATTTTGTTCCAATTCTTTAAAAATGACCCCTTAATCACAAATGCCGTTAATTAGAATAAATAGCTCTTATGAAAGTACTAAAAAATCTTTGGCTTAAAGAGCGAGGCATTGACTAGAAGGTGAACCCAATCATATAGCTAATATTTTTTATTCGTTTTAAGTCTTGAGGTTGCTCCTTACTTTCAGTTGAAAAACTTGTTTTTTATATTTAATTTCTGATTTTTTTTAAAATACTGATGGGAAATCCGGCGCCCCCTTCATAGCAATGTCCCTTCCCCCATGAAAACTTCCTTCATGAAAAGATCCTCCCATATAACCCCCGACCCACCCCCACCCCCCACTACCAGAAAAAAATCCCCTTGAAAACGTCTGTATACTTCCCAATAACCAATACTATATGTTAACATTGGGTAAAGTTCATTACTTTCAGCCCTCCCCATGGGGGCTTCGAGGGATTAAATCATCCTAATAGATATAGTTATCATATTTTCGACCATGCTGAACAAAATGGCTCTCTCGAAATTTTTATCGGGTGACTTTGGGAAAAAAATGAGCTTGGGAGGGGGCCTAGTTGCCCTCCATTTTTTTTGGTCACTTCAAAAGGGCACTAGAACTTTTAATATCCCTTCGAAAGAGCCCTCTCGCAATATTCTAGGACCACTGGGTCGATACAACCACCCCTGGGGAAAAAAAATTAAAAAATAAACACGCATCTGTGACCTTTCTTCTGGCAAAAAATACAAAATTCCACATTTTTTCTAGATAAAAGCTTGAAACCTCTACAGTAGGGTTCTCTGGTGCGCTGAATATGATGGTGTGATTTTCATTAAGGTTCTATAACTTTTAGGGGGTCTTTCCCCCTTTTTTTGAAAATCAGCCAAATGTTATCGGGCGCCTAACTTTTGATGGGTAGGACTAAACGCGATAAAACTTATATATTTGAAATCATCATTAAAATCGAATTCTTTTGATGTATCTATTTGTATCAAAATACCGTTTTCTAGAGTTTCGGTTACCATTGAGCCGGGTCGCTCCTTACTTACAGTTCGTTACCACGAACTGTTTGATACAGCCTATTTAGAAATGGCTTATTGCCAAGATGTTGAGAACAGAGAGTATGGGAATTTAATAAGTGAAAAACACTAGCACCACTGACAGTGGGGCGTTAACAAAGAGGATAATAAAAATTCAGAATAAGCGAAATCATACTTTTATTGAACTTCCCATTTTAAATATGTTAATTTAAAGCCATATAAACTTCTAATCAGAAGATTGATTACATTCAATGTAGTGTTTTTTGAATGTAGGCAAACTCTTGTTTTAAAATTTGTTTTATTAGTTTAAAAGATAGTTCAGCTAAGTTAATCTTTAGAACATTGACTGATTTGAAAAAAAATTACCTCATCTGCCCTTTTGGCCTCTTTCCCTATTTGTTTTTTTTTATCTTCAGCCCGATTTAAAGATTAAAAAAATTAAAAGGCGACTTTATTTTGTCCGGCCACCATTATCTAAAATTTCTGTAATTTCAATCAATCTTGGGATGCAGGGGATTTCCCTCTATCTCCCTGTCTATAGGCGTTTGAATTAACTTTTGTCACGTCAAAAGATCTTGCTTTTTTATTGAATTGTTTTCTTTAGATATTTACATCTATCAAAGAGAAAGTCTCAACTGCACCTCAAGAAGATGATGACCCGCCTGAAAAAGCAGAAGACGTTGATTCGGACAGCCAATCAGGGGTCAGGATGAAGATCAGTCTTAAGGGGAGAAAGTCAACATCAACGCCTACTGGGTAACTATAAGTTTATTTTTAATGTTCTTCAAGTGATTTCATGTGCGAGACTGAATTCACGAATTGTTGAGGAAAAGGAGTGCTGGAAGGGGAAAAAGTCCCCTTCATTGCAGTCAATCTCACGGTCGGGTAGTGCTTGGGCCTTTAGTCTTTGCATAACAGGTACTTGTACAGGGAAGGAAAGCTGTCTGGTTTTCTCCCCCCCCCCCAAAAAAATAAAATAAAATAAACAAACAAAAACAACAATATTTGTCAAAACTGACAGACTGCTCTTAATAGGCAAAACCTATATAAGTCACCTCAAAACCAGCTTTTAATAAAAACAATTTTACCATAGTTATTTGATTTATCAGTGGAGTTTAATTATCCTATTAGCTAATGATTGGTTCATGAATATTACTTTGTTCTAAGGATTTATCTTGTGGAAGGAAGTAAAGGGTAAAGTTTTGAACAGATTGGAATCGAGGAAGAACGTGGGTATGTATGCTGGCCTCATGTAGCTTAATGATGCGTTGAGTTATTAGTAGCTGATGACGTAAATAAATATCCTTTCTGTTACCATTGGTTTTGGAATAACCTTTTTTTTTTTGTTCAAATCTATAAAAAAAAAAAAACATTGTTGATAACTGCTCATTGGAGTACCAATGCGCCTGAGGCTTACGCATCTCCGCTCATTCCTAACCCAGCCTAATACGTTTAAAGCTTAGCTCTTTTTCCCCTCCATGAAGTCCTTTAAATCGTTCATCATGACATCTACTCATCCCATTTGAGGACGTTTGCTTTTCTGGTGACACCCTGATGGATGACCAAAAAGAATAAGTGTTAGGAAACTATTATCCTTCATCTTCATAGCCTATAAATAATACTCCTGTATTAGACCATACCCATGGGATTTATGCCCCAAAGGATTGGTCAAACAGTTCGAGAATAACGGGACTGTAAATAAAGAGCTACCCGGCTCAATAGTAACCTTAACTCTAAAAAACAGAATTTTTATACCCATAGTTATATAAAAAAAATGTGCTTATTATACTGATTTTAAATATATAAGTTTCATTAAGTCTAGTCTTACTAATTAAACTCTATAAGCCTGAGAAAATTTGCCTGATTTTCGAAAAAAGAGGAAAACACCCCATAAAAGTATTGGAATCTTAAAGAAAATCTCACCGTCAGCTTCAGCGTATCAGAAACCCCTATAGTTGTGTTTTCAAGCTCCTATCTGTAAAAAAGGGAATTTTGTATTTTTGCCAGAAAAAAGATCACGGATGCGTGTTTATTTGCTTGTGTGTGTGTGTGTGTTTCTTTTTTTTTCCAGGGGTGATCGTATCGACCCAGGGGTCCTAGAATATCGTGAGAGGGCTCACTCGAATTGTTAAGACTAATTGTCCGGGGTAAATTTTCACTGGGATTGAATTGTCTATAGGATATTTCTGTGGGAAGGGGGATTTCTCCGTGGAAGTGGGGCCAGAAATTAAATTTTAAAAAGGAAGTTTTTTCAACTTAAAGTAATGAGCAGCATTAAAACTTAAAACGAACAGAAATTATTAGGCATATGAAGGGGATTGTCCGCTCCTCAACACCTAACTCTTTACGCTAAAGTTTGAATTTCGACCCTATTCGTTAAGAACGACTCCTGAAACACAAGGGTCGTTTAATTAGAACAATAGAAAGCTTTTTCAAATGTACTAGAAAAGAGCGAGGTGTTGAGGAGGGGGCAATCCCCTTATTACACCTAATAATTTATGTTCATTTTCAGTTTTAATGTTGGTCCTTACTTTCAGTTGAAAAAAATTGTTGTTATTTTAATTTAATTAAAAAAAAAAAGAATCCAGAGAAAACTTGAAATTCAAAAACACTCTTCTAAAGAAAAATGAATAATAGCAGAGCATAGGTGGCGGACAGAGTTCCGGGTAATGGATTCCTAACAGTTGAGGAAAATCAGTCACTAGGGTTCACATTAACACAGGATTTTTCTAAATTTGAGGGAGGATGGTGCCCTCCTTAAGCTGCCTTTTTTTCTGTAGTTAAAGCTTGTTATTACAATGTTTCATGTACTACTATCACTATAAATACTCACCTTAGCGTCAACCTGCCGGAGGTCTATACAGCTAAGTATACTTCTCTACTCCATTAAATCCCATTACTCTCTTCCTTCACTCGTTATCACCCGTGTAACATATTTCGGCAATCTGATCTTATATGTTACGGTTAGAAAATAATGGAATCCGATTGACAATGGAAATGAAAGTGTCAATAATAGTTGCCTACTATTGACAACTTCCCCTCTCCCCTAAAATCGAAAATAATGGAATCCGATTGCCAATGGAAATGAAAGTGTCAATAATAGTCGCCTACTATTGACAACTTCTCCCCCTCCCCTAAAATAGAAAATAATGGAATCCGATTGCCAATGGAAATGAGTGTCAATAATAGTCGCCTACTATTGACAACTTCTCTCCCTCCCCTTAAAATCATGGTAATTTTATATTTTATATTATATTATCTCCCCCCCCCCCTAAATAGAAAATACTGGAATCAGATTGACAATGGAAATGAAAGTGTCAATAATAGTCGCCTACTATTGACAACTTTTCCCCCTCCCCTTACAATTATACTAATTTTATATTATATTATCTCCCCTCCCCCTCCCCTAAAATAGAAAATAATGGAATTCGATTGCCAATGGAAATGAAAGTGTCAATAAAAATCGCCTACTATTGACAACTTCTCCCCCTCTCCTTAAAATTATAATAATTTTATATTTTATATTATATTATCTCCCCCTCCCCTAAAATAGAAAATAATGGAATCAGATTGACAATGGAAATGAAAGTGTCAATAATAGTTGCCTACTATTGAAAACTTTTCCCCCTTTCCTAAAATAGAAAATACTGGAATTCGATTGTCAAACGAAATGAAACTGTCAATAATAGTCGCCTACTATTGACAACTTCTCCCCCTCCTCTAAAATAGAAAATAATGGAATCAGATTGACAATGGAAATGAAAGTGTCAATAATAGTCGCCTTCTATTGACAACTTCTCCTCCCCTTAAAATTATAATAATTTTATATTATATTATCTCCCCTTCCCCTAAAATAGAAAATAATGGAATCAGATTGACAATGGAAATGAAAGTGTCAATAATAGTCGCCTTCTATTGACAACTTCTCCTCCCCTTAAAATTATAATAATTTTATATTATATTATCTCCCCTTCCCCTAAAATAGAAAATAATGGAATCAGATTGACAATGGAAATGAAAGTGTCAATAATAGTCGCCTACTATTGAAAACTTTTCCCCCTTTCCTAAAATAGAAAATACTGGAATTCGATTGTCAAACGAAATGAAACTGTCAATAATAGTTGCCTACTATTGACAACTTCCCCTCTCCCCTAAAATCGAAAATAATGGAATCCGATTGCCAATGGAAATGAAAGTGTCAATAATAGTCGCCTACTATTGACAACTTCTCCCCCTCCCCTAAAATAGAAAATAATGGAATCCGATTGACAATGGAAATGAGTGTCAATAATAGTCGCCTACTATTGACAACTTCTCTCCCTCCCCTTAAAATCATTGTAATTTTATATTTTATATTATATTATCTCCCCCCCCCCCCTAAATAGAAAATAATGGAATCAGATTGACAATGGAAATGAAAGTGTCAATAATAGTTGCCTACTATTGACAACTTCCCCTCTCCCCTAAAATCGAAAATAATGGAATCCGATTGCCAATGGAAATGAAAGTGTCAATAATAGTCGCCTACTATTGACAACTTCTCCCCCTCCCCTCAAATAGACACTCATGGAATCCGATTGCCAATGGAAATGAGTGTCAATAATAGTCGCCTACTATTGACAACTTCTCTCCCTCCCCTTAAAATCATTGTAATTTTATATTTTATATTATATTATCTCCCCCCCTAAATAGAAAATAATGGAATCAGATTGACAATGGAAATGAAAGTGTCAATAATAGTCGCCTTCTATTGACAACTTCTCCTCCCCTTAAAATTATAATAATTTTATATTATATTATCTCCCTTCCCCTAAAATAGAAAATAATGGAATCAGATTGACAATGGAAATGAAAGTGTCAATAATAGTCGCCTACTATTGAAAACTTTTCCCCCTTTCCTAAAATAGAAAATACTGGAATTCGATTGTCAAACGAAATGAAACTGTCAATAATAGTCGCCTACTATTGACAACTTCTCCCCCTCCTCTAAAATAGAAAATAATGGAATCAGATTGACAATGGAAATGAAAGTGTCAATAATAGTCGCCTTCTATTGACAACTTCTCCTCCCTTAAAATTATAATAATTTTATATTATATATTATATTATCTCCCCCTCCCTAAAATAGAAAATAATGGAATCAGATTGACAATGGAAATGAAAGTGTCAATAATAGTTGCCTACTATTGAAAACTTTTCCCCCTTTCCTAAAATAGAAAATACTGGAATTCGATTGTCAAACGAAATGAAACTGTCAATAATAGTCGCCTACTATTGACAACTTCTCCCCCTCCTCTAAAATAGAAAATAATGGAATCAGATTGACAATGGAAATGAAAGTGTCAATAATAGTCGCCTTCTATTGACAACTTCTCCTCCCCTTAAAATTATAATAATTTTATATTATATTATCTCCCTTCCCCTAAAATAGAAAATAATGGAATCAGATTGACAATGGAAATGAAAGTGTCAATAATAGTTGCCTACTATTGAAAACTTTTCCCCCTTTCCTAAAATAGAAAATACTGGAATTCGATTGTCAAACGAAATGAAACTGTCAATAATAGTCGCCTACTATTGACAACTTCTCCCCCTCCTCTAAAATAGAAAATAATGGAATCAGATTGACAATGGAAATGAAAGTGTCAATAATAGTCGCCTTCTATTGACAACTTCTCCTCCCCTTAAAATTATAATAATTTTATATTATATTATCTCCCCTTCCCCTAAAATAGAAAATAATGGAATCAGATTGACAATGGAAATGAAAGTGTCAATAATAGTTGCCTACTATTGAAAACTTTTCCCCTTTCCTAAAATAGAAAATACTGGAATTCGATTGTCAAACGAAATGAAACTGTCAATAATAGTCGCCTACTATTGACAACTTCTCCCCCTCCTCTAAAATAGAAAATAATGGAATCAGATTGACAATGGAAATGAAAGTGTCAATAATAGTCGCCTTCTATTGACAACTTCTCCTCCCCTTAAAATTATAATAATTTTATATTATATTATCTCCCCTTCCCCTAAAATAGAAAATAATGGAATCAGATTGACAATGGAAATGAAAGTGTCAATAATAGTCGCCTTCTATTGACAACTTCTCCTCCCCTTAAAATTATAATAATTTTATATTATATTATCTCCCCTTCCCCTAAAATAGAAAATAATGGAATCAGATTGACAATGGAAATGAAAGTGTCAATAATAGTCGCCTACTATTGAAAACTTTTCCCCCTTTCCTAAAATAGAAAATACTGGAATTCGATTGTCAAACGAAATGAAACTGTCAATAATAGTCGCCTACTATTGACAACTTCCCTCTCCCCTAAAATCGAAAATAATGGAATCCGATTGCCAATGGAAATGAAAGTGTCAATAATAGTCGCCTACTATTGACAACTTCTCCCCCTCCCCTAAAATAGAAAATAATGGAATCCGATTGCCAATGGAAATGAGTGTCAATAATAGTCGCCTACTATTGACAACTTCTCTCCTCCCCTTAAAATCATTGTAATTTTATATTTTATATTATATTATCTCCCCCCCCCCCTAAATAGAAAATAATGGAATCAGATTGACAATCGAAATGAAAGTGTCAATAATAGTTGCCTACTATTGACAACTTCCCCTCTCCCCTAAAATCGAAAATAATGGAATCCGATTGCCAATGGAAATGAAAGTGTCAATAATAGTCGCCTACTATTGACAACTTCTCCCCTCCCCTAAAATAGAAAATAATGGAATCCGATTGCCAATGGAAATGAGTGTCAATAATAGTCGCCTACTATTGACAACTTCTCTCCCTCCCCTTAAAATCATTGTAATTTTATATTTTATATTATATTATCTCCCCCCCCCCTAAATAGAAAATAATGGAATCAGATTGACAATGGAAATGAAAGTGTCAATAATAGTCGCCTTCTATTGACAACTTCTCCTCCCCTTAAAATTATAATAATTTTATATTATATTATCTCCCCTTCCCCTAAAATAGAAAATAATGGAATCAGATTGACAATGGAAATGAAAGTGTCAATAATAGTCGCCTACTATTGAAAACTTTTCCCCCTTTCCTAAAATAGAAAATACTGGAATTCGATTGTCAAACGAAATGAAACTGTCAATAATAGTCGCCTACTATTGACAACTTCTCCCCTCCTCTAAAATAGAAAATAATGGAATCAGATTGACAATGGAAATGAAAGTGTCAATAATAGTCGCCTTCTATTGACAACTTCTCCTCCCCTTAAAATTATAATAATTTTATATTATATATTATATTATCTCCCCCTCCCCTAAAATAGAAAATAATGGAATCAGATTGACAATGGAAATGAAAGTGTCAATAATAGTTGCCTACTATTGAAAACTTTTCCCCTTTCCTAAAATAGAAAATACTGGAATTCGATTGTCAAACGAAATGAAACTGTCAATAATAGTCGCCTACTATTGACAACTTCTCCCCCTCCTCTAAAATAGAAAATAATGGAATCAGATTGACAATGGAAATGAAAGTGTCAATAATAGTCGCCTTCTATTGACAACTTCTCCTCCCCTTAAAATTATAATAATTTTATATTATATTATCTCCCCTTCCCCTAAAATAGAAAATAATGGAATCAGATTGACAATGGAAATGAAAGTGTCAATAATAGTTGCCTACTATTGAAAACTTTTCCCCTTTCCTAAAATAGAAAATACTGGAATTCGATTGTCAAACGAAATGAAACTGTCAATAATAGTCGCCTACTATTGACAACTTCTCCCCCTCCTCTAAAATAGAAAATAATGGAATCAGATTGACAATGGAAATGAAAGTGTCAATAATAGTCGCCTTCTATTGACAACTTCTCCTCCCCTTAAAATTATAATAATTTTATATTATATTATCTCCCCTTCCCCTAAAATAGAAAATAATGGAATCAGATTGACAATGGAAATGAAAGTGTCAATAATAGTCGCCTACTATTGAAAACTTTTCCCCCTTTCCTAAAATAGAAAATACTGGAATTCGATTGTCAAACGAAATGAAACTGTCAATAATAGTCGCCTACTATTGACAACTTCTCCCCCTCCTCTAAAATAGAAAATAATGGAATTCGATTGTCAAACGAAATGAAACTGTCAATAATAGTCGCCTACTATTGACAACTTCTCCCCCTCCTCTAAAATAGAAAATAATGGAATCAGATTGACAATGGAAATGAAAGTGTCAATAATAGTCGCCTTCTATTGACAACTTCTCCTCCCCTTAAAATTATAATAATTTTATATTATATTATCTCCCCTTCCCCTAAAATAGAAAATAATGGAATCAGATTGACAATGGAAATGAAAGTGTCAATAATAGTCGCCTACTATTGAAAACTTTTCCCCCTTTCCTAAAATAGAAAATACTGGAATTCGATTGTCAAACGAAATGAAACTGTCAATAAAAATCGCCTACTATTGACAACTTCTCCCCCTCTCCTTAAAATTATAATAATTTTATATTTTATATTATATTATCTCCCTCCCCTAAAATAGAAAATAATGGAATCAGATTGACAATGGAAATGAAAGTGTCAATAATAGTTGCCTACTATTGAAAACTTTTCCCCCTTTCCTAAAATAGAAAATACTGGAATTCGATTGTCAAACGAAATGAAACTGTCAATAATAGTCGCCTACTATTGACAACTTCTCCCCCTCCTCTAAAATAGAAAATAATGGAATCAGATTGACAATGGAAATGAAAGTGTCAATAATAGTCGCCTTCTATTGACAACTTCTCCTCCCCTTAAAATTATAATAATTTTATATTATATTATCTCCCCTTCCCCTAAAATAGAAAATAATGGAATCAGATTGACAATGGAAATGAAAGTGTCAATAATAGTCGCCTACTATTGAAAACTTTTCCCCCTTTCCTAAAATAGAAAATACTGGAATTCGATTGTCAAACGAAATGAAACTGTCAATAATAGTCGCCTACTATTGACAACTTCTCCCCCTCCTCTAAAATAGAAAATAATGGAATCAGATTGACAATGGAAATGAAAGTGTCAATAATAGTCGCCTTCTATTGACAACTTCTCCTCCCCTTAAAATTATAATAATTTTATATTATATTATCTCCCCTTCCCCTAAAATAGAAAATAATGAAATCAGATTGACAATGGAAACGAAAGTGTCGATAATAGTCGCCTACTATTGACAACTTTTCCCCCTCCCCTTACAATTATACTAATTTTATATTATATTATCTCCCCTCCCCCTCCCCTAAAATAGAAAATAATGGAATTCGATTGCCAATGGAAATGAAAGTGTCAATAAAAATCGCCTACTATTGACAACTTCTCCCCCTCTCCTTAAAATTATAATAATTTTATATTTTATATTATATTATCTCCCCCTCCCCTAAAATAGAAAATAATGGAATCAGATTGACAATGGAAATGAAAGTGTCAATAATAGTCGCCTACTATTGAAAACTTTTCCCCCTTTCCTAAAATAGAAAATACTGGAATTCGATTGTCAAACGAAATGAAACTGTCAATAATAGTCGCCTACTATTGACAACTTCTCCCCCTCCTCTAAAATAGAAAATAATGGAATCAGATTGACAATGGAAATGAAAGTGTCAATAATAGTCGCCTTCTATTGACAACTTCTCCTCCCCTTAAAATTATAATAATTTTATATTATATTATCTCCCCTTCCCCTAAAATAGAAAATAATGAAATCAGATTGACAATGGAAACGAAAGTGTCGATAATAGTCGCCTACTATTGACAACTTCTCCCCCTCCCCTAAAATAGAAAATAATGGAATCAGATTGACAATGGAAATGAAAGTGTCAATAATAGTCGCCTACTATTGACAACTTCTCCCCATCCCCTCCCCTAAAATAGAAAGTAATGGAATCAGATTGACAGTGGAAATGAAAGTGTCGATAATAGTCGCCTGCTATTGACAACTTCTCTCCCTCCCCTTAAAATTAAATTGGTCGCGTTTTAAGCTTTACAGATCCAAAGTGTATTAATCAAATAATTAATCGCATTTATTTACAGCGGGATGAAATTCTTTTGCTGTTACATTTAAAGGTCGTTTCTGGCATTTCTACATTTCTAGGATTATTGCCTTAATTGTCTGCTAAACTGATTTCAAAGGGAGAATGGATAGAGCGATCAAAGAGGGATTGAGCTTACTTTACCCTGAGGTTCCTCCCTTTCAAAACAGCTTGACAAACAGTTTCTTGGTAATTATCTCAGAAGTGTCAAATTACCTGAAAGGACATTAAGAAAGGACTTTGATGTGTTTGTACCATTCTTGTTATAGTTGTAAACTCATTTACTTTTTTTTACAGTTCAAGAACAACTAAGCGTCGAAGTGCAAAAGGTAAGAAGTATGATGAAGATGATGAAGAAGATGATGAGGATGTCTCAAAAATTCCATCCGTGAGTTCATCTCGTGCTTCATCTCCTATCGCTGGAAAAAGAAAAAGGGATGTGTAAATCCTCCGCCAGGGCACAGATGAAAAGTTATTTAAGCTGATTATGTCATTGCTAAACGCTCAGGAAAGATACAGATTTTTGTTCCTGATCAATCGTTGTATTAAAACAGTTGAAACAGTTTATGTGAAAAAATAGCAAAAATTGGAAAGCATAGAAAAAGCATTGAAAAACTTAGAATAATTCTATTGAGAAATACATTCTTTTTGATAATTAAGGATGAAAGATTAGCCTTTTGCTTCTCTCATTATGTATAATGAGAGATATATATATATATATATATATATATATATATATAATCCGGATATATATATATATATATATATAATCCGGATTATATATATATATATAATCCGGAACAGGTTCAGTCAAATGTGTGCTCTGATTTGTTGAAATTTAAAAGTTTTTATACAATGCTGATTTACCACCTGGACATATCAGCCTTTCCATTTCAAAACATATTCCTTGCATTTTTTATGTTTTGATTTAAATATATCATCTGCTCCCACACAGTTAAACTCAAAGAATCGAGTTTTTTTTCACCCATTGAATCGACTGGTGAGGTGTGTGAAGTGATTTGATAGTTTTTAATTGACCTAACCTTGAACGTATTGTGTATAGCTCATGTTGCAGCTAATCTAGTGTTTAAACATAAGGAAAAATTAAATTTTTGTTTTCGTATTTGTGTATTTCTCATTTTATTGTTTGTCATTGCTATAAATTTCCTAGGTTTACCTTAGTTTGAAAAATATATAAATTCTTAAGAAATTTATTTTGGAACTGCTGTTTTGCAGAGAATTTGTAATGAGAAAGGAGATCTGATGTACATTAGAACCTCGATTATCCGGAGTAAATATTGTCGGTATGTATCCGGATCATTGAATATATTGAAAAAGTGGTTTTGAACATATCATAGCATAGTTCATAATGTTAGGTAATTGCTGAAAATAACCAAGGGAATTTAATAGCAAAATCAGTGTTATTGGAAAATTGTTAAAGCATGAAATTCTTCTTAACATTATTAATTGTTGATCTACCTACGCAATACTTATCAGTTATTCTATGACCGATTTCTCCTTTTCTTTAATTAATCAATAATATTTTTTTTATATTGAAGGAATAAGACCACTTACGTTTTAACATATTTTTACGAACAAACGTGAAACGACTCGGTGAACTTATAATGTATAATTGTAAAACAATAACGAAAATATGGGGTTGAAATATATTTGACTTGAAAATTTGACTTGACTTGGTAGTCAGGATAATCCCGAATCTGGGTTATTTGAGGACGAGATGATTGAGTTTCTATTGTAGTATGTAAATCTCTAAATTATTGCTAGTAGTTCTTAGACTTAGTTTAATTTTAGCCTAGCCAGAGTTTAGATGCACAGATGTGACAGTTAAATCGGCCTCAAACTAATAAGGATGATATGAAATTGTCATTCTAGAAATAA